>NW_025765040.1:0-284321 GCF_003918875.1 Haliotis rubra
TCGTAAAGCCTGGGCACATTATGTCCTTCGCCCATCAGACGGCCCCGTGGCGCAACGTGGTAGCGCGGTCTGACTCCAGATCAGAAGGTTGCGTAGTTCAAATCACGTCGGGGTCAATTCAAAGTTTTGCTATTTTGAATAAAACGAAATATATCCGGAAAAGAGTGGATTGTGTTGTCAGAGTTTGGTCAAAGGTATTTCTGTGTAAGAAATGAGACATTACTACAATTTCAAAGTCGATGTAAGACTAGGGAACAATTCAGAGGAAAACAGAAGATGTTAAAAACTAGCGATGAAGAGCATGGAGTATATATTTGTGCTTCAAGTAATATTATAGTTCCCTCTGTCTTATCAGATTCGGCCCTGTGGCGCAACGGTAGCGTCTGACCCAGATCAGAAGGTTATGTAGTTCAAATCATCAATAATTCAAAGTTTTGCTATTTTGAATAAAATGAAATATATCTTGAAAGAGTGGATTGTATTGTCGAGTTGTCAGCGTATTTCTGTGTGGTAAGAAAATGATTACTGCTACCGAAGTCGACGCGACTCAGGAACAATTCAGAGGAAGACAGAAGATGCAAGTTAAAACCAGGCTAGATGAAGAGCATGGAGTATATATTTGTGTTTCAAGTACATTATAGTCCTCTCTGCCTTTATCAGGACGGCCCTGTGGCGCAACGGTAGCGTCTGACTCCAGATCAGAAGGTTGCGTGTTCACCACGTCGGGGTCAATTCCAAAGTTTTGCTATTTTGAAGTAAAAAATGAAATATATCTCGAAAGATTGTGTTGTCGAGTTGTCAGCGTATTTCTGCGTAAGAAACGAGACATTACTAATTTCAAAGTCGATGTAAGACTAGGAACAATCCAGTAGAGGAAAACAAGACGTTAAAACTAGGGCGATGAAGAGCATGGAGTATATTTTGTGCTTCAAGTACATTGAGACCTCGTCTTATCAGACGGCCCTGTGGCGCAACGGTAGCGTCTGACTCCAGATCAGAAGGTTGCGTGTTCAAATCACGTCGGGGTCAATTCAAAGTTTTGCCATATTTTGAATAAAAATGAAATATATCTTGAAAGAGTGGATTGCATTGTCGAGTTGTCAGGCGTATTTCTGTGTGTAAGAAATGAGACATTACCAATTTCAAAGTCGACGTAAGACCAGGAACAATTCAGAGGAAGATGAAGATGTGTTAAAAACTAGGGCGATGAAGAGCATGGAGTATATTTGTGTCAAGTACATTATAGTCCCCGTCTTATCAGACGGTCCTGTGGCGCAACGGTAGCGCGTCTGGACTCCAGACCGTGAAGTTGCCGTTGCGGTTCAAATCACGTCGGGGTCAATTCAAAGTTTGAATAAAAAAATGAAATATATCTTGAAAGAGTGGATTGTGCTGTTTGTTTGTCAGCGTATTTCTGTACGTAAGAAATGAGACATTACTACAATTTCAAAGTCGATGTAAGACTAGGAACAATTCAGAGGAAAACAGAAGATGTTAAAACTAGGGCGACAGTTGAATGGAGTATATATTTGTGTTTCAAGTACATTATAAGTAGTCCTTCCGGTCTTATCATCAGACGGCCCTGTGACGCACGGTAGCGCGTCTGACCTGAGATCAGAAGGTTGCGTTCACAAATCAATGTCGGGTCAATCTGCCTTGCTATCTTTGAATACAAAATGAAATATATCATCTTGGAAAAGAGTATCGTTGTCGAGTTGTCAGCGTATTTCTGTGTAAGAAATGGTACATTACTACAATTTCAAAGTCGATGTAAGACTGGGGAACAATTCAGTGAAAAACAGAAGATGTGTTAAAAATGAGGGCGATGAAGAGCATGGAGTATATATTTGTGCTTCAAGTATTATAGTCCCTTCATTTATCAGACGGTCTCCGTGGCGCAACGGTAGCGTCTGACTCCAGATCAGATATTGCGGTTCAAATCACGTCGGGTCAATTCAAAGTCTTTATATTTTGAATAAAAACGAAATATATCTGGAAAGAGGATTGTAGTTGTCGAGTTGACAAGCGTATTTCCGTGTAAGAAACGAGACATTACTACAATTTCAAAGTCGACGTAAGATTCAGGAACAATTCAGAGGAAGACAGAAGATGTGTTAAAACTAGCGATGAAGAGCATGGAGTATAGCATTTGTGCTTCCAAGTACATTATAGTCCCCCGTCTTATCAGATTATTCCGTGGCGCAACGGTAGCGCGTCTGACCCAGATCAGAAGGTTGCGTGTTCAAATCAATGTCGGGGTCAATTCAAAGTTTTGCTATTTTGAATAAAAAATGAAATATATCTTGAAAGATATGGATTGTGTTGTCGAGCTGTCAGCGTATTTCTGTGTGTAAGAAACGAGACATTACCACAATTTCAAAGTCGATGTAAGACTAGGAACAATTCAGAGGAAAACAGAAGATGTGTTAAAAAACTAGGGCGACGAAGAGCATGGAGTATATATTTGCGTTTCTCGCTACATTATAGTCCTCCGGCTTATCAGATTTGGTCTGTGGCGCAACGGTAGCGTCTGACTCAGATCAGAAGGTTATGCGTTCAACACGTCGGGGTCAATTCAAAGTTCTTTGCTATTTTGAATACAAAATGAAATATATCTTGAAAGAGTGGATTGTGTTGTCGAGTTGTCAGCGTATTTCGTGCGTAAGAAATGAGACATTACTTACACTCTCAAAGTCGATGTAAGACTGGGAACAATCTTGTGAGGAAACAGAAGATGTGTTAAAATGAGGGCGACAGAAGAGCATGATATATATTTGTGCTTCAGCAATATTTCATTATAGTCCTTCCGGCTCATCAGACGGCCCTGTGGTAATAACGGTAGCGTCTGACTCAGATCAGAAGGTTGCGGTTCGTCCTCATTGCCGGGGTCAATCTAAAAGTTTTGCTATTTTGGAATAAAAAAAATGAAATATATATCTTGAAAGAGGGATTGTGTTGTCGAGTTGTCTATATTTCTGTGTGTAAGAAATGAGATATTACTACAATTTCAAAGTCGATGTAAGACTAGGAACAATTCAGAGGAAAACAGAAGATGTTAAAAAACTAGGGCGATGAAGAGCATGGAGGCATTCGTGCTCGCACATTATGTCCCTCCGTCTTATCGACGGCCCTGTGGCGCGTCTGACTCCAGATCAGAAGGTTGTGCGTTCAAATCATCGTCGGGTCAATTCAAGTTTTGCTATTTTGGAATAAAAAATGAAATATATCCTGAAAGAGTGACGAAGTTAATGAGTTGTCAGCGCATTGCGTGTAAGAAATGAGACATACCGCCACCTTCAAACGATGTAACGACAATTCAGGAAACAGAAGATGTGTTAAAAAACGAGGGCGATGAAGCATGGAAGAGTATTTGTGGCCGGCGCATATTGGTATAGTCCCTCTGTCTTATCAGATGCCCCAAGCAGTTCCAGCGTCTGACTCCAGATCGAGCGTCAGTGTGTTCAAAACCACGTCGGGGTCATTTCAAAGTTTCATATTTTGAATTTCAAAAATGAAATATATCTTGAAAGAGTGGATTGTGTTGTCGAGTTGTCAGCGTATTTCTGTGTGTAAGAAATGAGACATTACTACAATTTCAAAGTCGATGTAAGACTGGGAAATCAATTCAGAGGAAAACACGTGGGCTAACAGTACCGATATGATGAAGCCATACGGAGCATATATTTGTGCTTCGGCACATTATAGTCCCCTATTCATCAGATGGCCCTGTGGCGCAACGGTAGCGCGTCTGACCCAGATCAGAAGGTTACTGCGTTCAAATCAATGTCGGGTCAATTCGTAAAAGTTTTGCTATTTTGAATAAAAAAATGAAATATATCTTGGAAAGAGTGGATTGTGAAGTTGTCGATGGCTCAGCGTATTTCGTGTGAAGAAATGAGACATTACTACAATTTCAAAGCTCGATGACTGGGTACAATTCAGAGGGAAACAGAAGATGTGTTGGAAATGAGGGCGATGAAGAGCATGGAGGCATATTTGTGCTTCAAGCACACAGTAGTCCCTCCGTCTTATCAGGTATTCCGGCGCAACGGTAGCGCGTCTGACTCCAGGATCAGAAGGTTGTGTGTTCAAATCACGTCGGGTCAATTCAGTGTTTTGCTATTTTGAATACAAAATGAAATATATCTTGAAAGAGTGGATTGTGTTGTCGAGTTGTCATGTATTTCTGTGTGTAAGAAATGAGACACTTGCCAAATTTCAAAGTCGATGTAAGACTAGGAACAATCCAGAGGAAGACACAGAAGAATATGTGTTAAAAACTAGGCGATGAAGAGCATGAGTATATTTGTGCTTCAAGTACATTATAACCTCTCATTCTATCAGACGGCCCCAGGAGCACAACGGTAGCGTCTGACTCCAGATCAGAAGGTTGCGTGGTTCAAATCACGTCGGGGTCAATTCACTGTTTTGTTATTTTGAATACAAAATGAAATATATCTTGAAAGAAAGGATTAAAGTTAAATGAGTTGTCAGCGGCTTTCTGTGCGTAAGAAATGAGACAGTACTACAATTTACTCAAAGTCAGATGTAGTGACTAGGGAACAATTCAGAGGAAAACAGAAGGGTTAAAACTAGGGCGAAGAGCATGGAGCATATATTTGTGCTTCAAGTACAATATAGTCCTTCTGCCTGATCGAGATTTGCCTCGTGGCAGGTAACATGGTAGCGCGTTTCAGACCTCAGATCGAAGGTGTTGCGTGTTCAAATCACGTCGAAGTCAATCTAAAGTTTTGTTATTTTGAATACAAAATGAAATATATATCTGAAAGAGTGGATTGTGTTGTCCAGTTGTCAGCGTATTTTCGTGTGTAAGAAATGAGATATTACTACAATTTCAAAGTCGATGCAAGACTAGGGGAACAATTCAGAGGAAAACAGAAGATGCAAAACGAAAATACGGAAGCCATATCGCCGCGAAGTCCGCCTGCGTTCATTCCACATCCGTTCCAAACAAATTTACCCAAAGCTCGCTGCCTTTACCGGAAAACGCACCAGGTTTATCGTTGAGCCGTTCGCGCTCGCAAAAAAGAAACGGTATACGCCGCCACCGCCCGATGCCATCAAACAATTCGAGGAAACAGAAGATGTAAGTAAAAACTAGGCGATGTGAAGAGCATGGAGATATATTTGTTTTACATTATAAGTCCCGTCTTATCAGGACGGGCCCTGTGGCGCAACGGTAGCGCGTCTGAATTCGGATCAGAAGAAGAAAGGTTCTAAATCATTTCAAACAATTCCAAAGTTTTACATTGAATAAAAACGAAATATATCTTGAAAGAGTGGATTGTGTTGTCGAGTTGTCAAGGTATTTCTGTGTAAGAAATGACATTACTTCGCTACTCTAAAGTCGATGTACACTGTGGTAATCGCATAGAGGAAGTCATAAGATGCGTTAAAACGAGGGCGATGAAGAGCATGGAATATATATAGGTTTCCGGGTTATTATTATAGTCCCCGTCTTTATCAGGACGGGCCTTCCTCTGTGGCGCAACGGTGGTAGCGCGTCTGACTCAGTGATCAGAAAGGTTGCGTGTTCAAATCACGTCAGCTATTTCAAAGTTTTGGTTGATGAAGAAAATGTTATATCTGCGAGGGACGTTACCGAGTTGTCAAGGTATTTCTGTGCGTAAAGGAACACACATTACATCATAAAGTCGGCGCGATCTGGAACAACTGGAGTGTCGCGTGAAGATGTTGAAATGAGGCGATGAAGAGCATGGAGTATACATTTTGCGCTTGGCACATTATAGTCCCCGCCCATCAGCGGCCCTGTGGCGCAACGCAGGTAGCGCCTGACTCCAGATCAGAAGGTTGGTGCGGTTCAAATCACGCCGGGTCAATCGTTTTACATTTTAACAAAATGGCAAATATATCTTAAAGAGTGGATTAGCGTTGTCGAGTTGTCAGCGGCGTATTTCTAAGAAATGAGACATTACTACAATTTCAAAGTCGATAATTAAAATAAATTCAGATAGGAAAACAGAAGAAGATGCGTTGTTCGAAAAGTAATAAAGGTTACGGAGTATATATATTTGTGCTCTGGCACATTTAGAACCCCGCCCTTTACCAGGGCGGGTCCTGTGGCGCAAACGGTAGCGCGTCCAATTCCAGATCAGAAGGTTGCGTTCAAATCACGTCAGGTCAATCAAAGTTTTGCTATTTTGAATAAAAACAAACCATATTCCGAAAGAGTGGATTGTGTTGTCGAGTTGTCAGCGTATTTCTGTGTGTAAGAAAATGAGACAATTTCAAAAGTCGATGTAAGACTAGGAAATCAACGAGGAAGACAGGAAGATGTGTTAAAAACTAGGGTTGATGAAGAGCATGGAGTATACACTAAAGCCGCCATTATAGTCCCTCTGGCCTTATCAGATCTATCCTGTAAGCAACGTAGCAAGTATTCCTGAATTCAGATCGAAGGTGTGGTTCAAATCACGTCAGGTCAATTCAAATGCTATTTTGAATACAAAATGAACATATCTCTTGAAAGGAGCAGATTGTGCTGTCGAGTCGTCGCTGCATTTCTGTAAAGCAGCCTATAATATCATACCAAAGTCGATGTAAGACTAGAACAATCGGAGTAAAACAGAAGATGTGTTAAAACTAGGGTTAGATGTAAGAGCATGGAGTATATATTTGTGCTCAAGTACACATATCCCGTTCATCAGATCGTTCCGTGGCGCAACGGTAAAGCGCGTCTGACCCAGATCAACAAGAAGGTTGCGTGTTCAAACTCACGTCGGTCAATTCAAAGTTTTGCTATTTGAATGCCCAAAATGGCGTCCTCGTATCGTCCGCCTATCGCCCGCATTTCGTGCGTAAGAAACGAGACATTACTAAAGCGCAATCTTTAAAGTCGATGTAAGACTAGGAAACACCAGGAGGAAAACAGAAGATGTGTTAAAACTAGGGCGATGAAGAGCATGGAGCAGAAGTATTCGGTGCTTCAAGTACATGGACAGGTCTCTTCGTCTACCGAATGGCCCTGTGGCGCAACGGTAGCGCGTCCGACCCAGATCGGAAGGTTGCGGTTCAAATCAATGTCGGTCAATTCAAAGTTTTGCTATTCTGAATAAAAATGAAACATATCTCTGAAAGAGCGATCAGGTTGGTCGAGTTGTCAGCGTATCGTGTGTAAGAAATGAGACCCTACTACAATTCAAAGTCGATGTAAGCGACCAGGAAACGTAAATCTCAGAGGAAGAAGGATGTATAAAAACTTAGGGCGATGAAGATAATGGAGACATTTGTGGTTTCAAGTACATTATAGTCCCCTGTTTTATCGACACCTGTATGCAACGGTGGTAAAGCGTCTGACCCCAGATCAGAAGGTTGCGTTCAAATCAATGTCGGGTCAATTCAAAGTTTTGCTATTTCTTGAATAAAAAATGAAATATATCTTGAAAGAGGGATTGTGTTGTCGATTGTCAGCGCATTTGCAAGAAACATATTTATTACTACAATTTCACAAAAGTGTAAGACTAGAACAATTCAGAGGAAAAAACAGAAGATGTGTTAAAACTAGCGATGAAGAGCATGGAGCATATATTTGCGCTTCGGCACATTATATATCCCCGTCTTATCAGACGGCCCCGTGGCGCAACGGTAGCGCGGTCTGACCTCCAGATCGAAGGTTGGTGTGTTCAAATCACGTCGGGTCAATTCAAAGTTTTATATTGAATACAAAATGAAATATGCTTTGAAAGAGTGGATTGTGTTGTCGAGTTGTCGCCATTTCTGTAAAAGAAAATGAGACATTACCAATTTCAAAGCCCCGATGTAAGATCGAAGGCCAATTCAGAGGAAACAGAAGATGCTTACCGAGGCGATGCGAAGAGCATGGAGTATATTTGTGCTTCAAGTAATATTTAGGTCCTCTGCTCTATCACGGCCCCAGGAGCAATTCAGAAGCGTCTGACTCCAGATCAGAAGGTCGCGCGTTCAAATCACGTCGGGTCAATTCAAAGTTTTGCTATTTTGAATAAAAAAATGAAATATATCTTGAAAGAGTGGATTGTGTTGTCGAGCGTCAAAGGTATTTTGTGTGTAAGAAATGAGACATTACTACAATTCGCAAAGTCGATGTAAGACTTAGGGGAACAATTCAAAGGAAAACAGAAGATGGGTTGAAAAATGTGAGGGCGAAAGATGAAGAGCATGTGGAGTGAGCATATTTGTGCCTGGCACATTATAGTCCTTTCGTCTTATCAGACGGCCCTGTGGCACAACGGTAGCGCGCCCATCCAGATCAGAAGGTTGCGTGTTCAAATCACGTCAGCCAATTCAAAGCTCTTTCGCCATTTTGAATAAAAAATGAAGCCATACTTTGAAAGAGTGGATTTCAGGCTATCGAGTTGTCGCGCTTCTGCGTGTGTAAGAAACGAGACATTACTAACTTCAAAGTCGATGTAAGATCAATTCAGAGGAAAACAGGCATGTAAGCGTTCAGCATGAAGAGCATGGAGTATATTTGTGCTTCAAGTACATTATAGTCCTTCTGCCTTATCAGACGGTCCGTGGCGCAACGGTAGCGTCTGACTCCAGATCAGAAGGTTGGTGCGGTTCAAATCACGTCGGGTCAATTCAAGTTTCGCTTATTTGAATACAAATGAAACGTTACATCTTGAAAGAGTAATAGAGTTGTCAGCGCATTTTGTGCGTAAGAAACGGTATATTTTACCGCAATTTCAAAGTCGAGGGGGATCAGGGAACAATTCAGAGGAATACAGAGACAAGCCAAAACCAGGCGATGAAGAGCATGGAGTATATTTGCGTTTTCCAAGAACATTATAGTCCTCGCCTTTATCAGACGGGCTCCAGCAACGGTAGCGCGTCTGACCCAGATCAGAAGGTTGCGTGTTCACAAATGGGTCAATTCAAAGTTTTGCTATTTTGAATACAAAATGAAATATATCTTGAAAGATGATATCAGGTTGTCGAGTTGTCAGCGTATTTCTGTGTGTAATGAGACATTACTACACTCTTCAAAGTCGATGCAAGACTAGGAACAATTCAGAGGAAAACAGAAGATGTGGGAGCAAAAAACGAGGGATGTGAAGTATGGAATATATATTTGTGTTTCATACATTATAGTCCCTCTCTGCCTTATCGACGGTCCTGTATGTTCGGTAGTGCTGACTCCAGATCAGGAAGGTTGTGTGTTCAAATCACGTCGGGGGTCAACGTGCCTTCATATTTTAACAAAATGAAATATATCTGAAAGAGGGATTGTGTTGTCGAGTTAGTTGAAGCGTATTTCTGTGTGTGTAAGAACAGACATTACTACAATTTCAAAGTCGGATGTAAGACTGGGGAACAATTCAGAGGAAAAACAGAAGATATGCTGAAAATGAGGCGATGAAGAGCATGGAGTATATATTTGTGCTTCAAGTACATTATAGTCCCTTCGTCTATCAGGACGGTCTGTGGCGCAACGGTAGCGCGTCTGACTCCAGATCAGAAGGTTGCGTGTTCAAATCACTGCTCAATCTAAAGTTTTGCTGGCTTTTGAATACAAATGAAATATATCTTGAAAAGAGTGGATTGTATTGTCGAGTTAAGCGTATTTCTGTGCGTAAACAGACATTACTACAATTTCAAAGTCGATGTAAGACTAGGAACAAATTGGAGGAAAAAACAGAAGATGAGTTAAAAATTATGGGCGATGGGGAAGAGGAGGCCATATTTGCGCTCTGGCACATTATAGTCCCCGCCCTTATCAGACGGCCCCTGGCGCAACGGTGCTGCCAGTCTGACCCAGATCACCAGAAGGTTGCGTGTTCAAACCACGTCGGGGGTCAATTCAGTTTCGCTATTTGAATAAAAATGAAATTATCCTGAAAAGAGTGGATTGTGTTGCCGAGTTCGTCAGTATTTCTGTGTAAGAAATGGTAATATTACTACAATTTCGTGCCGATGTAAGACTGGGAACAAATCGGCGAAAACAGAAGATATGTTGAAAATGAGGGCGATGAAGAGTAATGGAGTATATATTTGTGCTTCAAGTACATTATAGTCCTTCGGTCTTTATCAGATCGGCCCCTGTGGCGCAACGGTAGCGCGTCTGACTCCAGATCAGAAGGTTGCGTGTTCAAATCACGTCAAATGGGTTCAAAGTTTTGCTATTTTGAATAAAATGAAATATATCTTGAAAGAGTGGGATTGTTGTCGAGTTGTCATTTGTGTAAAGAGAAATGAGACCTACTTCGCTAAATTTCAAAGCCGCGTAAGACTAGAACAATTCAGAGGAAGACAAAGATGTGTTAAAAACTAGGGCGATGAAGAGCATGGAGTATATATTTGTACCGCACATTATGTCCTCTGTTTTATCAGACGGTCTCCGTGGCGCAACGAAAAGCAAGGTCTGACTCCAGATCAGAAGGTTGTGTCTAAATCACGTCGGGCCAATTCAGTTTTGCTATTTTGAATACAAAATGAAATATATCTTGAAGAGTGGATTGTGTTGTCGAGTTGTCAGCGTATTTCTGTGTGTAAGAAAATGACATTACTGCTACACCTTCAAAGTCGATGCAAGATCGGGTACAATTCAGAGGAAACAGAAGATGTGTTGAAAAAATGAGGGCGATGAAGAGCATGGAGTATATATTTGTGCTTCAAGTACATTATAGTCTTCGGCCTTATCAGACGGCCCCTGTGGCGCAACGGTAGCGTCTGACCCAGATCAGAAGGTTGCGTGTTCAAATCATCGTCAGGGGTCAATTCAAAGTTTTGCTATTTTGAATAAAAATGAAATATATCTTGAAAGAGTGGATTGTGTTGTTGAGTTGTCGGGGCATTTCTGTGTAAGAAATGAGACATTGAATTTCAAAGTCGATGGGGACTCAGGGAACAATCTAAAGAAACAGAAGATGTGTTGAAAATGAGGGCGATGAAGAGCATATTTGTGCTTCTGCACATTATAGTCCCCGTCTATCAGACGGGTTCTGTGGCACAACGGTAGCGCGTCTGACTCCAGATCAGAAGGTTGGGTGTCTGAATCACGTCAGTCAATTCAAAAGTTTTGCTATTTTGAATAAAGTTTCGAAATATATATATCTTGAAAAGAGTGGATTGTGTCATCGAGTTGTCATGTATTTCTGTGTGAAGAAACGAGACACATTACTACAATTTCAAAGCTTCCATGGCACTAGGAACAATTCAGAGGAATACAGATGAAGATGTGTTAAAAACGAGGGCGCATTTTAAGAGCATGGAATATATATTTGTGCTTCTGGCACATTATAGTCCCCGTCTTCATCAGATGGCCCCGTGGCAACGGTAGCGCGTTCAACTCCAGATCAGAAGGTTGGTGCAAGGTTCAAATCACGTCGGGTCATTTCAAAGTTTTGCTATTTTGAATAAAAAAAATGAAATATATCTTGAAAGAGTGGATTGTGTTGTCGAGTTGTCAGCGTATTTCTGTGTGTAAGAAATGAGACATTACTACAATTTCCAAAGTCGATGTAAGACTGTAGAACACCAGAGGAAACAGAAGATGTATAGTTGAAAATGAGGCGATGTAGAGGCTGAGCATATATTTGTGTTTTAAGTACATTATAGTCCCGTCTATCAGGCGGCCCTGTATAACGTAGCGCGCGTCTGACCCAGATCAGGTCGCGTGTTCAAATCACGTCAGTCAATTCAAAGTTTTGCTATTTCGGAATGTCGAACATATCTTGAAAGAGTGGATTGTGTTGTCGAGTTGTCAGCGTATTTCTGTGCAGTAAGAAATGAGACATTACCACTCAAAGTCGATGTAAAGACGGTACAATTCAGAGGAAAACAGAAGATGTGAAGAAAATGAGGGCGATGAAGAGCATGGAGTATATATTTGTGCTTCAAGTACATTATAACCTCTGGCTCATCGACGGTCCCGTGGCAACGGTAGCGCGTCTGACTCCAGATCAGAAGGTTGCGTGTGTTCAAATCACGTCGGGTCAATTCACAGTTTTGCTTACTGTGGAACAAAAATGGTACTATATCTTGAAAAGAGTGGATTGTGTTGTCGAGTTGTCAGCGTATTTCTGTGTGTAGAAATGAGACATTACTACAATTTTCAAAGTCGATGTAAGACTAGGAACACCCACAGGAGGAAAAACAGAAGATGCTTCAGAAATGAGGGCGATGAAGAGCATGGAGTATATAATTTGTGCTTCAAGTACATTATAGTCCTTCCTTATCAGACGGGCCCTGTAATAACGGTAGCGCGTCTGGACTCCAGATCAGAAGGTTGCAGCAATCTGATAAATCAATGTCAAATAATTCAGTTTTGCTATTTTGAATGTTCTGAAACATATTCTAGAAAGAGTGGATTGTGTTGTCGAGTTGTCAGCGTATTTCTGTGTGTAAGAAAGTCGAGACATTACCACAATTTCAAAGTCGATGTAAGACTGGCACAATTCAGAGAGGAAAAACAGAAGATGTGTTGAAAAATGAGGGCGATGAAGAGCATGGAGTATATATTTGTGCTTCAAGTAACATTATAGTCCCTCTTGCCCTTGTATCAGACGGCCCTGTGGCGCAACGGTAGCGCGTCTGACTCCAGATCAGAAGGTTGCGTGCGTTCAACTGACACGGGGTCAATTCAAAGTTTTATATTTTGAATAAAAAAATGAAATATATTCAGTGAGGGATTGTGTTGAGTTGTCGTATGTATTTCTGTGTGTAAGAAACCGGTGACATTACTACAATTTCAAAAGCCGATGTAAGACTAGGAACAATTCAAAGAAAACAGAAGATGTAAGGAAAACGAGGGCGATGAAGAGCATGGAGCATATATTTGTGCTTCAAGTAATACATTATAGTCCTTCGCCTTATCAGACGTCCTGTGGTAATAACGGTAGCAAGGGGTCTGACTCAGATCAAAGGTTGCGGTTCGAATCACGTCAATAATTCAAAGTTTCTATAAATAAAAATGAAATATATCTTAAGAGTGGATTTCAGGTTATCGAGTTGTCAGCGTATTTCTGTGTGTAAGAAACGACATTACTGGAATTTCAAAGTCGATGTAAGACTAGGAACAATTCAGAGGAATACAGAAGATGCCAAAACTGAAGACAAGAGCATGGAGTATATATTTGTGCTTCAAGAACATTATAGTCCCTCTGGCCTTATCAGATCGGCCCGTGGCGCAACGGTAGCGCGTCTGACTCCAGATCAGAAGGTTGCGTGGTTCACGTCGGGGTCAATTCAAAGTTTTTGCTTATTTTGAATAAAATGAAATATATCTGAAAGTATGGGATTGTGTTGTCGAGTTTGCCGCTGCATTTGTGCGTAAGAAATGAGACATTACTACAATTAAAGTCGATGTAAGACTAGGAACAATTCAGAGGAAAACAGAAGATGTTAAAAAACGAGGGCGATGAAGAAAGCATGGAATATATATTTGTGCTTCAAGCATTATAGTCCTCTGTCTTATCAGGGCGGGCCCTGTGGCAACGGTAAAGGCGTCTGACTCCAGATCAGAAGGTTGCGTTCAAATCACGTCGGGGTCAATTCAAAGTTTTGCTATTTTGAATAAAAAATGAAAATATATCTTGAAAGAGTGGATTGTGTTGTCGAGTTGTCAGCGTATTTCTGTGTGTAAGAAATGAGACATTACTACAATTTCAAAGCTGACAAGATTGGCAATAAATTCAGAGGAAAACAGAAGATGTGTTGAAAATGAGGCGATGAAGAGCATGGAGTATATATTTGTGCTTCAAGTACATTATGTCCCCGTCTTATCAGACGGCCCTGTGGCGCAACGGTAGCGCGTCTGACCTCCAGATCAGAAGGTTGCGCGTTCAAATCACGTCGGGGTCAATTCACAGTTTTATATTTCCTTTGAATGTATCGAAATATATCTTGAAAGAGTGGATTGTGTTGTCGAGTTAAGGCGTATTTCTGTGTGTAAGAAATGAGACATTACCACAATTTCAAAGTCGATGTAAGACTTAGGAACAATTCAGAGGGAAAACAGAAGATGTTTCGAAAAATGAGGGCGATGAAGAGCATGGAGTATATATTTGTTTCGCATTATAGTCCTCTGCCTTATATCAGACGGCCCTGTGGGTAACAACGGTAGCAAGGTCTGACCTTCCAGATCAGAAGGTTGGTGTGTTCAACCACGTCGGGCCAATCTAAAAGTTTTGCTATTTTGAATAAAAAATGAAATATATCTTGAAAGAGTAAGGCCAGGAAGTTATCGAGCTGTCAAAGGTATTTGTGTGTAAGAAACGAGACATTACTACAATTTCAAAGTCGATGTAAGACTAGGAACAATTCAGAGGAAAACAGAAGATAAAAAACTAGGCGATGAAGAGCATGAGTATATATTTGTGCTTCAAGAACATTATAGTCCCTCTGCTCCTATCAGATCGGTCCTGTATAACGGTAGCGCGTCTGACTCCAGATCAGTGCCGTAGTTCACGCCGGGGTCAATTCAAAAGTTTTGCTATTTTGAATAAAAAATGAAATATATCTTGAAAGAGTGGGATTTCAGTTGTCGAGTTGTCAGCGCATTTCTGTGCGGTAAGAATGACATGACTACAATTTCAAAGTCGATGTAAGACTAGGAACAATTCAGAGGAAAAACAGAAGATGCGTAAAAACGAGGGCGATGAAGAGCATGGAATATATATTTGAAAGCTCGCACATTTAGTCCCCGTCTTGTCAGATTGGCCCCGGCGCAACGGTAGCGCGTCTGACTCCAGATCAGAAGGTTGCGGTTCAAATCAATGTCGGGGGTCAATTCAAAGTTTTGCTATTTTGAATAAAAAATGAAATATATCTTGAAAGAGTGGATTAGGTTACCGAGTTGTCAGCGTATTTCTGTGCGTAAGAAACGAGACATTACCACTTCAAAGTCGATGTAAGACTGGGGAACAACGTAGAGGAAAACAGAAGATGTAAGTTAAAATGAGGGCGATGAAGAGCATGGAGCATATATTTGTGTTTCATACATTATAGTCCCTCTGCCTTGATCAATAGACGGGCCGTCCTGTGGCGCAACGGTATAAAGGTCTGACTCCAGATCAGAAGGTTGCAGGTTCAAATCCACGTCGGGGTCAATTCAAAGTTTTATATTTTGAATACAAAATGAAATATATCTTGAAAGAGTGGATTGTGTTGTCGAGTTGTCAGCGTATTTCTGTGCGTAAGAAACGAGACATTACTACAATTTCACAAAGTCGATGTAAGATTAGGAACAATTCAGGAATAAGAAGATGCGTTAAAAACCAGGGCTACGAAGAGCACGGAGTATATATTTGTGCTTCCAAGAACATTATAGAACCTTCGTCTATCAGACGGCCCTGGCGCAACGGTGGTAGCGTCTGACCCAGATCAGAAGGTTGCGTGTTCACGTCGGGTCAATTCAAAGTTTTGCTATTTCGAATAAAAATGAAATATATCTTGAAAGAGTGGATTGTGTTGTCGAGTTGTCAGCGTGGTATTTCTGTGTGTAAGAAATGAGACATTACTTTCAATTTCAAAGTCGATGTAAGACTAGGAACAATTCAGAGGAAACAGAAGATGTGTTAAAAACGAGGCGATGAAGAGCATGGAATATATATTTGTGCTCTGGCACATTATATCCCTCTGGTCTTTATCAGACGGCCCCGTGGCGCAACGGTAGCGCGTCTGACCCAGATCAGAAGGTTGCGCGTTCAAATCACGTCGGGGTCAATTCAAAGTTTTGCTATTTGAATACAAAATGAAATATATCTTGAAAGAGGATCAGTTGTCGAGCTGTCAGCGCATTTCTGTGTGTAAGAAACGAGATTACTACAATTTCAAAGTCGATGTAAGATCTGGGAACAATTCAGAGGAAAAAACAGAAGATGTATAAAACCAGGGCGATGAAGAGTACATGGAGTATATATTTCAGGCTTCAAGAACATTATAGTCCCCGTCTTATCAGACGGCCCTGTGGCGCAACGGTAGCGCGTCTGACCCAGATCAGAAGGTTGCGTGTTCACGTCGGGGTCAATTCAAAGTCTTTACATTTGAATAAAAAATGAAATATATCTTGAAAGAGTGGATTAACAGTTGTCGAGTTGTCAAAGGTATTTCTGTGTGTGTAAGAAATGAGACATTACTACAATTTCAAAGTCGATGTAAGACTAGAAACAATTCAGAGGAAAACAGAAGATGCGTTAAAAAACGAGGGCGATGAAGAGCATGGAATATATATCGTGCTTCAAGTATTACTATAGTCCCCGTCTTTATCAGACGGGTCCTGTATAACGGTAGCGTCTGACTCCGATCAGAAGGTTGGGTGCATTAAACACGTCGGGCCAATAATTCAAAAGTTTTGCTATTTTGACAAAAGTCGAAATATATCTTGAAAGATAATAGGTTGTCGATTGTCACGTATTTCTGTGTAAGCAGAAACGAGACATTACCATACAATTTCAAAGTCGATGTAAGATTAGAAACTAAGCAGAGGAATACAGAAGATGTGTTAAAACTAAAGAAGCGAAGAGCATGGAGTATATATTTCATGCTTCAAGAACATTATAGTCCTCTCGTCTTATCAGACGGGTCTGTGGCGGTAACGGTAGCAAAGGTCTGACCTGATCAGAAGTTAAGTTGCGGTTCAAATCACGTCGGGGTCAATCTAAAGTTTGCCATTTTGAATGTACAAAATGAAATATATCTTGAAAGAGAGTGGATTGTGTTGTTCGTTGTCAGCGTATTTCTGTGTGTAAGAAAATGAGACATTACTAAGCAATTTCAAAGTCGATGTAAGACTAGGAACAATTCAGAGGAAAACAGAAGATGAGTTAAAATGAGGGCGAGGATGAAGAGCATGGAGTATATATTTGTGGGCAAGTCATTATAGTCCCCACCTTATCAGACGGTTCAGTGGCTAACGGTAGCGCGTCTGACTCAGATCAGAAGGTTGCGTGGTTCAAATCACGTCGGGGTCAATTCAAAGTTTTGCTATTTGAATAAAAAACGAAATACGGTATTCGAAAGAGCGGATTGTGTTGTCGAGTTGTCAGCGTATTTTCGTGTAAGAAATGAGACATTTCTACAATTTCAAAGTCGATGTAAGACTGGGTACAATCAGGAAAAACAGAAGATGTGTTGGAAATGAGGGCGATGAAGAGCATGGAGGCTATATTTGTGCTTCAAGTATTACATTATAGTCCTTCGTCTTTATCAGACGGGCTCTGTGGCGCAACGGTAGCGCGTCTGACTCCAGATCAGAAGGTTGCGTGTTCAAATCACGGGGTCAATTCAAAGCCTTTGCTATTTTGAATAAAACAGCCATATCTCTTGAAAGAGTGGATTGTATCGTTGTCAGCGTATTTCTGTGTGTAAAATGACATTACTGTCACTCTCAAAGTCGATGTAAGACTAGGAACAATTCAGAGGAAAACAGAAGATGTGTTGAAAAATGAGGCGATGAAGAGCATGGAGTATAGGCTTCACATTATAAGTCCCTCATTCTATCAGATATTCCTGTGGCAAACGGTAGCGTCTGACTCCAGATCAGAAGGTTGCAGGTTCAAATCATTTGGGGTCAATCTGCTAAAGTTTCCATATTTTGAATAAAAATGAAATATATCCATGAAAGAGTGGATTGTGTTGTCGAGTTGTCAGCGTATTACTTCTGTGTGTCAAGAAATGAGACATTACCACAATTTCAAAGTCGATGTAAGCACTAGGAACAATTCAGAGGAAAACAGAAGATGGGCAAGTTAAAATCAGGGCGATGAAGAGCATGGAGCATATATTTGTAGCCTGGGCACATTATATAGTCCTCCTCTGCCTTATCATCAGGACGGCCCTGGTGGCGCAACGGTAGCGCGTCTGACCCAGATCAGAAGGTTGCGTGTTCAAATCAATGTCGGGGTCAAATTCTAAAGTTTTGCTATTTTGAATAAAAAATGAAATATATCTTGAAAGAGTGTGGATTGCGTTGTCGAGTTGTCAGCGTATTTCTGTGTGTAAGAAAATGAGACATTACTACACTTCAAAGTCGATGTAACTAGGGAACAATTCAGAGGAGCACGAAAGAGCGTTTTGAAAAATGAGGCGATGTACAGCATGGAGTATATATTCGAAGCTCTAAGGTTACTATAGTCCTCCCGTCTTATCAGACGGCCCTGTGGCAATAACGGTAGCGCGTCTGACTCCAGATCAGAAGGTTGCGTGTCAAATCAACCGTCGCAATAATTCAAAGCCTTTGCTATTTTGAAGTCAAAATGAAATATATCTTTGAAAGAAAGGGTTGTGTTGTCGAGTTGTCAGCGTATATTTCTGTGTGCAAGAAACGAGACATTACTACAATTTCAAAGTCGATGCAAGACTAGGAACAATTCAGAGGAAAACAGAAGATGTGTTAAAAACTAGGCGATGAAGAGCATGGAGTATATATTTGTGCTTCAAGAACATTATAGTCCTCTCGGCCTTATCAGACGGCCCTGTGGCGCAACGGTAAAGCGCGTCTGACTCCAGATCAGAAGGTTGCGTGTTCAAATCGGGTCAATTCAAAGTTTTGCTATATTTTGGAATAAAAAAATGAAATATATCTTGAAAGAGTGGATTGTGTTGTCGAGCTGACAAGCAGCGTATTTCTGTGTGTAAGAAATGAGACATTACCACAATTTCAAAGTCGATGTAAGACTAGGAAACAATTCAGAGGAAAACAGAAGATGTGTTAAAAACGAGGGCGATGTGAAGAAAGCCGGAATAATATATATTTGTGCTTCTGGCACATTAAGGCAGTCCTCCGTCTTGTCAGACGGCCCTGTGGCGCAACGGTAGCGTCTGGACCCAGACTCAGAAGGCTATTGCGTAAATCACGTCGGGGTCAATCTAAAGTTTTGCTATTTTGAATAAAAAATGAAATATATCTTGGAAAGAGTGGATTGTGCTGTCAGAGTTGTCAGCGTATTTCTGTGTGTAAGCAAAACGACATTACTACAATTTCAAAGTCATCGATGTAAGACTGACCAATTCCAGAGGAAAACAGAAGATGTGTTAAAAATGAGGGCGATGGTTATAATGGAGCATATATTTGTGTTTCGCGCACATTATAGCGTCCCTCCGTCTTATCATCAGACGGCCCTGTGGCGCAACGGTGGTAGCGCGTCTGACTCCAGATCAGAAGGTTGCGTGTTCAAATCATCGTCGGGATTAATTCAAAAGTTCGCTATTTTGAATACAAAATGAAATATTCATCTCTTGAAAGAGTGGATCAGGGTTAATGAGTTGTCAGCGTATTTCTGTGTGTAAGAAAACGAGACATTACTACAATTTCGCAAAGTCGATGTAAGACTAGGAACAATTCAGAGGAATACAGAAGATGTGTTAAAAACTAGGGCGCGATGAAGAGCATGGAGTATATATTTGTGCTTCAAGAAACATTATAGTCCTCCGTCTTATCAGACGGGTCCTGTGGCGCAACGGTAGCGCGTCTGACTCCAGATCAGAAGGTTGCGCGGTTCAACGTCACCAACAATTCAAAGTTTGGCTATTTTGAATAAAAATGAAATATATCTGAAAGAGTGATTGTGTTGTCGAGTTGTCAGTATGTATTTCTGTGTGTAAGAAATGAGACATTACTACAATTTCAAAGTCGATGCAAGACTAGGAACAACTCAGAGGAAAAACAAAGATGTTAAAAACGAGGGATACGAAGAGCATGGAATATATATTTGTGTCAAGTACATTATTATAAACCTCTTGCCCTATCAGATCGGCCCTGTGGCGCAACGGTAGCGCGTCTGACTCCAGATCAGAAGGGTTGCGTGTTCAAATCACGTCGGGGTCAATTCCAAGCTTTGCTATTTTGAATAAAATGAAATATATCTTGAAAGAGTGGATTGTGTTGTCGAGTTGTCCGCGTATTTCGTGTGTAAGAAAATGGCATATTTACTGGCCAATTTCAAAGTCGATGCAAGACTGGGGAACAATTCAGAGGAAAAACAGAAGATATGTTAAAAAATGAGGGCGATGAAGAGCATTACGGAGTATATTTCAGCGCTTCAAGTACATACAGTAGCTCTGTCCGATCATCGCCCTTGTGGCGCAACGGTAGCGCGTCTGGACTCCAGATCAGAAGGTTGCGTGTTCAAATCACGTCGGGGTCAATTCAAAGTTTTGCTATTTTGAATAAAAAATGAAACATATCTTGAAGAGTGGATTGTGTTGTCGAGTTGTCAGCGTATTTCTGTGTGTAAGAAATGAGACATCACTACAATTTCCAAAGTCGATGTAAGACTAGGAACAATTCAGAGGAAAACAGAAGATGTGTTAAAAAATGAGGGCGATCAAGAGCATGGAATATATATTTGTGTCAAGTAACATTATAGTCCTCTTATTTATCAGACGGTCCCGTGGAAGCAATGGCAGCGCCCGACTCAGATCAGAAGGCTGCGCCCAAATTACGTCGGGGCCATTCCAAAGCTCATGGTATTTGAAGAAAATGAAATATATCTTGAAAGAGTGGATTGTGCTGTCGAGCTGTCAGCGTATTTCTGTGAAATGAGACGACATCACTTTTGCAATTTCAAAGCCGATGGGTGACTAGGAACAATCTAGAGGAAAACCGAAGATGTGCTAAAAATGAGGGCGATGAAGAGCATGGAGAGCTATTTGAGGCTTCAAGTACATTGTCCTCTGTTTACATCAGACGGCCCTGTGGCGCAACGGTAGCGCGTCTGACTCCAGATCAGAAGGTTGCGTGTTCAAATCACGCCGGGGTCAATTCAAAGTTTTGCTATTTTGAATAAAAAATGAAATATATCTTGAAAGAGTGGATTGTGCTGTCGAGTTGTCATGTATTTCTGTGTGTAAGAAATGAGACATTACTACACTCTCAAAGCCGATGTAAGACTAGGAACAATTCAGAGGAAAAACAGAAGATGTTAAAATGAGGGCGATGAAGAGCATGGAGTATATATTTGTGCTTCAAGTACATTATAGTCCTCTGCCCTTATCAGACGGCCCTGTGGCGCAACGGTAGCGCGTCTGACTCCAGATCAGAAGGTTGTGCGTGTTCAAATCACGTCGGGGTCAATTCAAAGTTTGGCTATTTTGAATAAAAAAAAATGAAATATATCTTGAAAGAGTGGATTGTGATTGTCGAGTTGTCAGCGTATTTCTGTGTGTAAGAAATGAGACATTACTACAATTTCAAAGTCGATGTAAGACTAGGAACAATTCAGAGGAAAACAGAAGATGTGTTAAAATGAGGGCGATGAAGAGCATGGAGTATATATTTGTGCTTCAAGTACATTATAGTCCTCCGCCTTATCAGACGGCCCTGTGGCGCAACGGTAGCGCGTCTGACTCCAGATCAGAAGGTTGGTGTTCAAATCACGTCGGGGTCAATTCAAAGTTTTAAGTATTTTCGAATAAAAAATGAAACATATCTTGAAAGAGTGGATTGTGTTGTCGAGTTGTCAGCGTATTTCTGTGTGTAAGAAATGAGATTATTACTACAATTTCAAAGTCGATGTAAGACTAGGAACAATTCAGAGGAAAACAGAAGATGTGTTAAAATGAGGGCGATGAAGAGCATGGAGCATATATTTGTGCTTCAAAGTACATTACAGTCCTCTGTCTTATCAGACGGCCCTGTGGCGCAACGGTAGCGCGTCTGACTCCAGATCAGAAGGTTGCGTGTTCAAATCACGTCGGGGTCAATTCAAAGTTTTGCTATTTTGAATAAAAAAATGAAATATGTCTTGAAAGAGTGGGATTGTATTGTCGAGTTGTCAGCGTATTTCCTCTGTGTAATAAATGAGACATTACCACAATCTCAAAGTCAGATGTAAGACCAGGGAACAATTCAGAGGAAGGAATGCTGGTGAAGATGTGTTAAAAAACTAGGGCGATGAAGAGCAATGGATTGCGCGATTTCTCGCTCTAAGTACATTAGTTACAGTCCTCTGTCTTTATCATCAGACGTCCCTGTGGTGCAACGGTAGCGCGTCTGACTCCAGATCAGAAGCGCCGGTGTGTTCAAATCACGTCGGGGTCAATTCCCAGTTTGGCTATTTTGAATAAAAAATGAAATATATCTTGAAAGAGTGGATTGTGTTGTCGAGTTGTCAGCGTATTTCTGTGTGTAAGAAATGAGACATTACTACAGATTCCAAGTCGATGTAAGACTAGGAACAATTCAGAGGAAAACAGATGTGTTAAAAATGAGGGCGATGTAGAGCATGGAGTAGATATTTGTGCTTCAAGTACATTATATAGTCCTCTCGCCGTATCAGACGGCCCCAGGCGCAACGGTAGCGCGGTCTGACTCCAGATCAGAAGGTTGCGTGTTCAAATCACGTCGGGTCAATTCAAAGTTTTGCTATTTTGAATAAAAAATGAAATATATCTTGAAAGAGTGGATTGTGTTGTCGAGTTGTCAGCGTATTTCTGTGTGTAAGAAATGAGACATTACTACAATTTCAAAGTCGATGTAAGACTAGGAACAATTCAGAGGAAAACAGATGTATTGTAAAATGAGGGCGATGAAGAGCATGGAGTAGATATTTGTGCTTCAAGTACATTATAGTCCCTTCAGCCGTATCAGACGGCCCTGTGGCGCAACGGTAGCGTCTGACTCCAGATCAGAAGGTTGCGTGTTCAAATCACGTCGGTAAGCCGTCAATTCAAAGTTTGGCTATTTTGAATAAAAATGAAACATATCTTGAAAGAGTGGATTGTGTTGTCGAGTTGTCAGCGTATTTCGTGCGTCAGAAATGAGACATTACTACAATTTCCAAGTCGATGTAAGACTAGGGAACAATTCAGGAGGAAAACAGAAGATGTAAGTTAAAAAATGAGGGCGATGTAGAGCATGGATTATATATTTGTGCTTCAAGTACATTACAGTCCTCTGTCTTATCAGACGTCCCCTGTGGCGCAACGGTAGCGCGTCTGACTCCAGATCGAAGGTTGCGTGTTCAAATCACGTCGGGGTCAATTCAAAGTTTGGCTATTTTGAATAAAAAATGAAATATATCTTGAAAGAGTGGATTGTGTTGTCGAGTTGTCAGCGTATTTCTGTGCGTAAGAAATGAGACATTACTACAGATTCCAAGTCGATGTAAGACTGGGGAACAATTCAGAGGAAAACAGAAGATGTGTTGAAAAATGAGGGCGATGTAGAGCATGGAGTAGATATTTGTGCTTCAAGTACATTATAGTCCTCTCGCCGTATCAGACGGCCCTGTGGCGCAACGGTAGCGCGTCTGACTCCAGATCAGAAGGTTGCGTGTTCAAATCACGTCGGGGTCAATTCAAAGTTTGGCTATTTTGAATAAAAAATGAAATATATCTTGAAAGAGTGGATTGTATGGTGGAGTTGTCAGCGTATTTCTGTGTGTAAGAAATGAGACATTACTACAATTTCCAAGTCGATGTAAGACTAGGAACAATTCAGAGGAAAACAGAAGATGTGTTAAAAATGAGGGCGATGAAGAGCATGGAGTATATATTTGTGCTTCAAGTACATTATAGTCCCTGCCTTATCAAACGGCCCGGTGGCGCAACGGTAGCGCGTCTGACTCCAGATGCAGAAGGTTGCGTGTTCAAATCACGTCGAGGTCAATTCAAAAGTTTTGCTATTTTGAATAAAAATGAAATATATCTTGAAAGAGTGGATTGTATGGTGGAGTTGTCAGCGTATTTCTGTGTGTAAGAAATGAGACATTACTACAATTTCAAAGTCGATGTAAGACTCAGGAACAACCAGAGGAAAACAGAAAATGTAAGTTAAAAAATGAGGGCGATGAAGAGCATGGAGTATATATTTGAAAGCTTCAAGTACATTATAGTCCCTCTGCCTTATCAGACGGCCCTGTGGCGCAACGGTAGCGCTAGTCTGACTCCAGATCAGAAGGTTGCGTGTTCAAATCACGTCGGTGTCAATTCAAAGTTTTGCTATTTTGAATACAAAATGAAATATATCTTGAAAGAGGATTGTATGGCGGAGTTGTCAGCGTATTTGTGTAAGAAATGAGACATTACTACAATTTCAAAGTCGATGTAAGACTAGGAACAATTCAGAGGAAACAGAGATGTGCTAAAAATGAGGGCGATGTAGAGCATGGAGCTATATATTTGTGCTTGGCACATTATAGTCCTCTACCTTATCAGACGGCCCTGTGGCGCAACGGTAGCGCGTCTGACTCCAGATCAGAAGGTTGCGTGTTCAAATCACGTCGGGTCAATTCAAAGTTTTGCTATTTTGAATAAAAAATGAAATATATCTTGAAAGAGTGGATTGTGTTGTCGAGTTGTCAGCGTATTTCTGTGTGTCAGAAATGAGACATTACTACAATTTCCAAGTCGATGTAAGACTAGGAACAATTCAGAGGCAAACAGAAGCAAGTAAAATTAAAACGAGGAAGGATGTAGCTACGGAGAGTATATTGTGTTTCAAGTACATGCAGTCTCTCATCGACTACCAGTAGCGCAACGGTGGCGCGCGTCTGACCTGATCAGCGTTGTGGTTCAAATCACGTCGGGTCAACGTCACACGACAAAACAGTCATATCTGAAAGGGATCAGCGGTGAGTTTGGCTAAAGGTATTGTGTGGTAGCCGAGAGATATTTCACATTACTGCCGGATAAAAGACTAGGGTCTTACCAGAGGAAACAGAAGACAAGTAAAAGCTGAGGGCGATGAAGGTAGAGTACTAGCTTAGAGATGGTGTTTGCCACATTACAGTCCTCTGCCGTGCCAATTCGGTACGCAATCTGACTCCAGATCAGAAGGTTGCGGTTCAAATCACGTCGGGGTCAATTCAAAGTTTTACATTTTGAATAAAAAATGAAATATATCTTGAAAGAGTGGATTGTGTTGTCGAGTTGTCAGCGTATTTCTGTGTGTAAGAAATGAGACATCACTACAATTCCCCCAAGTCGATGTAAGACTGAGGAACAATTCAGAGGAAAACAGAAGATGTTGAAAATGAGGGCGATCAAGAGCATGGATTATATATTTGTGCTCAAGTACATTATAGTCCCTTCTTGTGGCTTTATCAGACGGCCCTGTGGCGCAACGGTAGCGTCTGACTCCAGATCAGAAGGTTGGTGCAGGTTCAAATCACCTCGGGGTCAATTCAAAGTTTTGCTATTTTGAATAAAAAAATGAAATATATCTTGAAAGAGTGGATTGTATGGTGGAGTTGTCAGCGTATTCTGTGTGTAAGAAATGAGACATTACTACAATCTCCAAGTCGATGTAAGACTAGGAACACCAGAGGGAAAACAGAAAATGTGTTAAAAATGAGGGCGATGAAGAGCATGGAGCATATATTTCTGCTTCAAGTACATTACAGTCCCTCTCGTCTTGTATCAGACGGCCCCTGGTGGCGCAACGGTAGCGCGTCTGACTCCAGATCAGAAAGTTGCGTGTTCAAATCGACCGCGTCGGGTCAATTCAAAGTTTGGCTATTTTGAATAAAATGAAATATATCTTGAAAAGAGTGGATTGTGCTGTCGAGTTGTCAGCGCGTATTTCTGTGTGTAAGAAATGAGACATTACTACAATTTCAAAGTCGATGTAAGACTAGGAACAATTCAGAGGGAAAAACAGATATGTTAAAAATGAGGGCGATGAAGAGCATGGAGTAGATATTTGTGCTTCAAGTACATTATAGTCCCCTGCCGTATCAGACGGCCCTGTGGGCGGCAACGGTAGCGCGTCTGACTCCAGATCAGAAGGTTGCGTGTTCAAATCACGTCGGTGTCAATTCAAAGTTTGGCTATTTTGAATAAAAAATGAAACATATGTTGAAAGAGTGGATTGTGTTGTCGAGTTGTCAGCGTATTTCTGTGTGTCAGAAATGAGACATTACTACAATTTCCAAGTCGATGTAAGACTAGGAACAATTCAGAGGAAAACAGAAGATGTGTTAAAAATGAGGGCGATGAAGAGCATGGATTATATATTTGTGCTTCAAGTACATTACAGTCCTCTGTCTTATCAGACGGCCCTGTGGCGCAACGGTAGCGCGTCTGACTCCAGATCAGAAGGTTGCGTGTTCAAATCACGTCGGGGTCAATTCAAAGTTTGGCTATTTTGAATAAAAAATGAAATATGTCTTGAAAGAGTGGATTGTATTGTCGAGTTGTCAGCGTATTTCTGTGTGTAAGAAATGAGACATTACTACAATTTCCAAGTCGATGTAAGACTAGGAACAATTCAGAGGAAAACAGAAGATGTGTTAAAAATGAGGGCGATGAAGAGCATGGATTATATATTTCTGCTTCAAGTACATTACAGTCCTCTGTCTTATCAGACGGCCCTGTGGCGCAACGGTAGCGCGTCTGACTCCAGATCAGAAGGTTGCGTGTTCAAAATCACGTCGGGTCAATTCAAAGTTTTGCTATTTTGAATAAAAATGAAATATATCTTGAAAGAGTGGATTGTGTTGTCGAGTTGTCAGCGTATTTCTGTGTGTAAGAAATGAGACATTACTACAGATTCCAAGTCGATGTAAGACTAGGAACAATTCAGAGGAAAACAGATGTGTTAAAAATGAGGGCGATGTAGAGCATGGAGTAGATATTTGTGCTTCAAGTACATTATAGTCCCTCTGCCGTATCAGACGGCCCTGTGGCGCAACGGTAGCGCGTCTGACTCCAGATCAGAAGGTTGCGTGTTCAAATCACGTCGGGGTCAATTCAAAGTTTTGCTATTTTGAATAAAAAATGAAATATATCTTGAAAGAGTGGATTGTGTTGTCGAGTTGTCAGCGTATTTCTGTGTGTAAGAAATGAGACATTACTACAATTTCAAAGTCGATGTAAGACTAGGAACAATTCAGAGGAAAACAGATGTGTTAAAAATGAGGGCGATGAAGAGCATGGAGTAGATATTTGTGCTTCAAGTACATTATAGTCCTCTGCCGTATCAGACGGCCCTGTGGCGCAACGGTAGCGCGTCTGACTCCAGATCAGAAGGTTGCGTGTTCAAATCACGTCGGTGTCAATTCAAAGTTTGGCTATTTTGAATAAAAAATGAAACATATGTTGAAAGAGTGGATTGTGTTGTCGAGTTGTCAGCGTATTTCTGTGTGTCAGAAATGAGACATTACTACAATTTCAAAGTCGATGTAAGACTAGGAACAATTCAGAGGAAAACAGAAGATGTGTTAAAAATGAGGGCGATGTAGAGCATGGATTATATATTTGTGCTTCAAGTACATTACAGTCCTCTGTCTTATCAGACGTCCCTGTGGCGCAACGGTAGCGCGTCTGACTCCAGATCAGAAGGTTGCGTGTTCAAATCACGTCGGGGTCAATTCAAAGTTTGGCTATTTTGAATAAAAAATGAAATATATCTTGAAAGAGTGGATTGTGTTGTCGAGTTGTCAGCGTATTTCTGTGTGTAAGAAATGAGACATTACTACAGATTCCAAGTCGATGTAAGACTAGGAACAATTCAGAGGAAAACAGATGTGTTAAAAATGAGGGCGATGTAGAGCATGGAGTAGATATTTGTGCTTCAAGTACATTATAGTCCTCTGCCGTATCAGACGGCCCTGTGGCGCAACGGTAGCGCGTCTGACTCCAGATCAGAAGGTTGCGTGTTCAAATCACGTCGGGGTCAATTCAAAGTTTGGCTATTTTGAATAAAAAATGAAATATATCTTGAAAGAGTGGATTGTATGGTGGAGTTGTCAGCGTATTTCTGTGTGTAAGAAATGAGACATTACTACAATTTCCAAGTCGATGTAAGACTAGGAACAATTCAGAGGAAAACAGAAGATGTGTTAAGAATGAGGGCGATGAAGAGCATGGAGTATATATTTGTGCTTCAAGTACATTATAGTCCTCTGCCTTATCAAACGGCCCTGTGGCGCAACGGTAGCGCGTCTGACTCCAGATGAGAAGGTTGCGTGTTCAAATCACGTCGAGGTCAATTCAAAGTTTTGCTATTTTGAATAAAAAATGAAACATATCTTGAAAGAGTGGATTGTATGGTGGAGTTGTCAGCGTATTTCTGTGTGTAAGAAATGAGACATTACTACAATTTCAAAGTCGATGTAAGACTAGGAACAATTCAGAGGAAAACAGAAAATGTGTTAAAAATGAGGGCGATGAAGAGCATGGAGTATATATTTGTGCTTCAAGTACATTATAGTCCTCTGCCTTATCAGACCGCCCTGTGGCGCAACGGTAGCGCGTCTGACTCCAGATCAGAAGGTTGCGGGTTCAAATCACGTCGGTGTCAATTCAAAGTTTTGCTATTTTGAATAAAAAATGAAATATATCTTGAAAGAGTGGATTGTATGGTGGAGTTGTCAGCGTATTTCTGTGTGTAAGAAATGAGACATTACTACAATCTCCAAGTCGATGTAAGACTAGGAACAATTCAGAGGAAAACAGATGTGTTGAAAAAAATGAGGGCGATGTAGAGCATGGAGCATATATTTGTGCTTCAAGTACATTATAGTCCTCTGCCTTATCAGACGGCCCTGTGGCGCAACGGTAGCGCGTCTGACTCCAGATCAGAAGGTTGCGTGTTCAAATCACGTCGGGGTCAAATCAAAGTTTGGCTATTTTGAATAAAAAATAAAATATATATTGAAAGAGGGGATTGTATGGTGGAGTTGTCAGCGTATTTCTGTGTGTAAGAAATGAGACATTACTACAATTTCAAAGTCGATGTAAGACTAGGAACAATTCAGAGGAAAACAGAAAATGTGTTAAAAATGAGGGCGATGAAGAGCATGGAGTATATATTTGTGCTTCAAGTACATTATAGTCCTCTGCCTTATCAGACCGCCCTGTGGCGCAACGGTAGCGCGTCTGACTGCAGATCAGAAGGTTGCGTGTTCAAATCACGTCGGGGTCAATTCAAAGTTTGGCTATTTTGAATAAAAAATGAAATATATCTTGAAAGAGTGGATTGTATGGTGGAGTTGTCAGCGTATTTCTGTGTGTAAGAAATGAGACATTACTACAATCTCCAAGTCGATGTAAGACTAGGAACAATTCAGAGGAAAACAGAAGATGTGTTAAAAATGAGGGCGATGTAGAGCATGAAGTATATATTTGTGCTTCAAGTACATTACAGTCCTCTGCCGTGCCAAACGGCCCTGTGGCGCAACGGTAGCGCGTCTGACTCCAGATCAGAAGGTTGCGTGTTCAAATCACGTCGGGGTCAATTCAAAGTTTGGCTATTTTGAATAAAAAATGAAATATATCTTGAAAGAGTGGATTGTGTTGTCGAGTTGTCAGCGTATTTCTGTGTGTATTAGATGAGACATTACTACAATCTCCAAGTCGATGTAAGACTAGGAACAATTCAGAGGAAAACAGAAGATGTGTTAAAAATGAGGGCGATGAAGAGCATGGAGCATATATTTGTGCTTCAAGTACATTATAGTCCTCTGCCTTATCAGACGGCCCTGTGGCGCAACGGTAGCGCTAGTCTGACTCCAGATCAGAAGGTTGCGCGGTTCAAATCACGTCGGGGTCAATTCAAAATTTGGCTATTTTGAATAAAAAAATGAAATATATCTTGAAAGAGTGGATTGTGTTGTCGAGTTGTCAGCGTATTTCTGTGTGTAAGAAATGAGACATTACTACAGATTCCAAGTCGATGTAAGACTAGGAACAATTCAGAGGAAAACAGATGTGTTAAAAATGAGGGCGATGTAGAGCATGGAGTAGATATTTGTGCTTCAAGTACATTATAGTCCTCTGCCGTATCAGACGGCCCTGTGGCGCAACGGTAGCGCGTCTGACTCCAGATCAGAAGGTTGCGTGTTCAAATCACGTCGGGGTCAATTCATTTTAAAACCCACGTGCATATACGCATAGCGACGGGTGTATTCGGGCGCGCTGACCCAAGCTAAAAACGAAAACATATATTTCCTTCTGTCCATACCCCTCTCCTTGACAGACTCCTGTCAACACAATACAAACAATTCAATCAATACTAATACAATGCTAACACCTCTAGCATCTGCAATAAACTGAAATTAAATACTTTCCATACTTACAAGCTGAAATCAATATAATCCATTAATCCTCGAATATCCCACAATGTTCATAACAAGTTATATAATGTCACAAACAGTTCATATAACAGTTCACAGTCAAAGTTCAAGACTCACAGTTCACAGTTCAGTGTCAATCTTGATGTCACATAATCCAAAGTCACATAATCCACAGAATCTAATGTCTCCACAGAATCCAATGTCACACAATCCACAGAATCCAATGTCTTCACAGAATCCCGTATCACATAATCCGACGTTACAGAATCCACAGAATCCGAGTCACAGAATCCAAGTTGCTGTATCCGAAGTCGCTGTATCCGATGTATCCAACGTCACAAATCTGTATCATTACCTCAGTTGACCACCCAGTGGACAGATCTTGTTTGCTGGCCTGGTAATCACTGATTGTCCGATCCGTACATCCACCACGCGAACATGTCCATCTCGTCCTGGATATGTCTTCACAATCCTGCCAAGGGGCCACTGTCCTCGTGGAGTGTCCGGAGAAATCACAAGAACAACATCGTTGGCACACAGGTCTCTGCTTGGAGTTCTCCATTTCCGTCTTGGGTTCAGACTTGGGAGCCATTCCTTCATCCAGCGCTCCAAAAGTGTCTCATCAATTCTTGAATACGTCTCCAGCGTTTTCGTGGATGGTGTAATCTGTAGTGTCCACGGATTCTGGAGCAAATATCCCTCCGATCTGGCCGTGCAGGAAGTGATTCGGTGTCAGTGGAATCACATCTTGGGGATGAGTCGACTGATAGGTGAGAGGACGCGAGTTGATCAGGGCTTCAGCTCCAGTAAATGCAGTTTCCAGTTCTCGTCTGTGACATCACCATTCCCAGGATAGCGAAGATGGCACGTTTAGCCGATTTTATCATTCGTCTCGAATACCCTCCAAAGTGTGGCGAGTATGGAGGGTTGAAGCGCCATTTCACCCTCGATTAGCCAGGAACGCTGAACAGCGTCTTGATCCAGATTGCGAAAAAAGTTCCCTGAGTTCTTTAACGGCACCAACAAAGTTGGTTCCGTTGTCCGATATGACCTCTTGTGGTAGGCCTCTTCGATTTACCATTCTGTAGAAAGCATTTAGAATGCACTTGTGTCCAAGCTATATGCCATCTCCAGGTGAACGGCTCGAGACGTTAAACATGTGAATAAACATAAATAACGTTTTGACGTGCCTTTCCTCTGCCTTGCACTGTGATAAATGGTCCAGCATAATCCACTCCAGTCTGGCTGAATGCACGGAGTGACTTTGGAGTCTCATTTTCGGTAATGGTGCCATCAGTGGACAAGCAGGTCTTGCTTTGTCCCTATGACATTTAGCACATTCCTTCTCCCATTCTCGTATAGCTTCTTCGTCCTGAGATAATCCAGTACGTGCCCGACACAGCAGCCAACGTCTGGTTTGTTCCCAGTACATGTTTACCATCCTCGTGATACTGTTTTATTATGAGCTTTGTCACCCAACTTTTGCGAGGCAGAATTATGGGAAATCTTGCTCCAAGAGGCAAACATTCAGCATCACCTAGGCGCCCACTCATTCTCATGACTCCATTTTCATCTAGTTGTGGCTGAAGTGTAAGGATTTTAGAACTGAAGGCAACATCTTCCTGATAGCAAAGCAGCATATTCTACTGAAAATGAATCCTCCTGTGTGACGGGCAATGACTCTGTGTTCAGAGTCTGCCATTTCTTTCTGCTGTAAGTTCACCTTTCATTCTGTATTCACCTGAAGTGGAACAGTTATGTAAGAATCTGTATACCAAGGCATTGATACGTGTGAGTTTTCTCCAGCTGGAGAATTTTGAAGGTGCAAGTCTGCTCATCTCAAGATCAGGTTTCTGTATTGCAACTAGAGCAACCTGCTTCTTGCTAGTTTTTCTTTCTTTGTCATCCTTTAAGATGTCAAGCGACAATGTTTTGTTTGATGGCCATTCACATTCCGCTCTTAGCAGAAAAGTAGGTCCAGACCACCACAACTGGTTGTTTATCAAACTAGAAACCAGCACACCTCTTGTCAGAAGATCTGCAGGGATTTTCTGCAGATAGGTATGTGTCGCCACTGAGTTGGGCTTTGTGATACTGTGTATTTCACCAACTCCTGTTGGCAACAAAAGGTTTGAAAGTACGACTGTTGTTTTTAATCCAGCACAAGACGTTCATGCTGTCTGACCAGAAAGTAACTGTTTCAATCTCAATCTGAAGGATCTTGACAACTTCACAGGTAAGTCTGAGACCAAAGTACAGCTGCCATCAGTTCAAGGCGTGGTATGCTGCACAAGCTTTCAACGGAGCTACACGACATTTTGCAGCAACTATCCTGCTAGACTTCTTCCCGTCCAGGTAAGTATAAACGGAGTATACAACAGTTCCGTATGCATCCTGTGATGCATCAACAAAGGTGTGAATAGATACTGAACAAACTCTCAGCGTCAAGACGCAAAACATCTTGGCACCTGAACAGCTTTTATTTTGCAATTGTAACTAACCATTTTGCTATTTTCTGTTGCAGGTGTTGGGGCAGTTCATCATCCCAGTCATGTCCCGTTAACCACATTTCTTGTAATAGTATCTTTGCAGTGATGATGAATGGTCCTATGAATCCTAGCGGATCAAACAGTCTTGCAATTTGCCTAAGAAAACCTCTTTTGGTGGATTCTTGTTGAATAAACGTTCCCGCTTTGAATGTGAAAATATCTTTTTCAGCAATCCACATTAGCCCGAGGGCTTTTACCGAAGGCAAATGACCCTTCGAAAGATCAATTTCAGAAGCTCTATCTTCTTCAGGAATGTTATCTAGCACTTTAAGTGAATTGGACAACCATTTTCGAGCATGCATTGAAGCACTGGACCATAACTGAGTTAACTGGTTGTACAGTTCTATGCCTTCATCGGCATTCTCTACTGAGTCCATGCTGTCATCCATATAGGTGGATTTCATGACAGTTTCTGCAGCCAGAGGAAGGTCTACAGTATGTGTCTTAGCATGTTCTCTGGGTTACAAAACTGAGCCAGGAAAGGAGAAGAGGTGTTTCAAATACAACACGACTGAACTCATACACCTCTGTGAGTGAATCTGTATTCATAGATCTCAGAGAAATCTGTGATATGGTCTATCTTCTGGTGATATTTTGATCTCGAAAAGAACATCTCTCGCGATATCACAAATGAGGGCTACCGGTTTTCTTCTGAACCGTATCAGCACATCAAAGAGGTCACTATGAAGCTTCGGACCTGGACTTATTATGTCATTCAATGATGTGTCTTGGTACTTTGCCGAAGCATCAAAACTATACGGACTTTGTTGTGGCTTTATCTGGGCGCAAGATTGGGAAATGAGGAAGATACCACACATCTTCTCTTGATTCCTCATGATCTACTTTACGGATGTATCCTTTCTCAACATACTGCGAGATGATTTTGTCATAAGCCAGTGCTGTGTTCTTGTCTTTGGATAATTTCTTTTCAGTGCTAAGCAACCTACGGAGTGCCATATCATAGTCATTTGGCAATGCTGGACCATCCTTCCATGGGATACCAATCTGATATTGGTTATTCTCATAAACTAAGGTATTCGTGTGCTTTGTGAAGAGCTTGCTCATCATCTGGTTTAAGGGGTTTAAGAGGAGTCTTAAACTCTTCTATTTCCCAAAACGATTTCACCAGTGAGCATAATTCACTGTCGTTGCTGTAATGCATGATATGTATATGCACAGTGTGTTTGGGAGGTAGCCTGACTGTTTAGATTGCCTATGCATGTCCATCCAAGGGGCGTTCTCCTTGCAATAGGGGATCACCTGTGTCCCCACAAACATCTTCATATGACTGATGCAGATGCAAATTGTCAATACCTATCAGGAGATCAATTATTGACGTCTCCCCAACTTTAGGAAAGCTTATGTTTTCTAAGTGATTCCATTTGTGTCTGTACTTCTGCCAGTCAATTACCTGAAGGTCACCTTGTTACCCTAGTCGTAGTCAGTGCAGACATTTCCTCATTCACTCTACCATCTTCACTTTCAATCTCAAACGTAACAGGCCTTGTCTCAAATGATTTTTCTTACCATTCAAGACACTCCACAGATATCTGCTCTATTGACCCCTGCATCCCTAATTCTGAAGCCACATCAGCATTGATATATGACCTAGTACTTGCATCATCCAACAATGCGTTAACACGAATCCTTTTGTTTCCGTTTTCAGCACTACTGGGACTGTCCTAAGGGCTATGCGAGGTTGGTCATTACATCCCATGGCATGAGTCGCATGTGCCCTTTCAGAAATAACCCTGATCATGACCTTTGTGCTTCCAGAACTTACCTTGAGTATTTTTCCTATTCACAACTGAACCATTTTCCAAGTCCAGATTGCGTTGTGCAATGTCTATTTTGAATGTGTCATCATGTAAAAAGCCTATTATGGGTTTTCGAACACCCATTGATCCCACACCTATATGTGTATCTACATTGTGCACCACGATGATTGCCACCAAGACAGCGGAAACATAATTTCAATTTCTTAGCAGTGTTCCATCTCTCGGAAACTGGCTCATGTTTTTGAACACATTACATTTCCATAACACATGCTGTTCACCACAAACTTTGCATACAACATCCCTTTCGTGTGACTCCTTTACTTTGTCGTATCTCACTGGACAAACGAGGCACGATTCTTTCTTTTACTCTTATCAGAAACACCATGTATTGTCTCTGCAGCTATTGTTTGGTATTCAGCTTCCTGGAAGTACCCATTCTCTTAACGTCTCGACTGACTCTGTCTATCTCTATCATGAAGCCACCTTTGGTACTGAGCTACCATAGATTCAGTCATTTTTACAGTGTGGCATACAATAACCCATTACCAAGCTCTTCCTACTCTCTATCTGCTTCTCTCAGACTAACGACTGCAATGTCCAAGACATCGGCAAATCTTTTGAACATCTCTAGCAGAGCCTGGACGAATAGGCTTCAAATTAGTCACTTCTTCTAACTGTAACGCTACTTGACGCCTCCTACCACCATACTTCCTATCTAGACGTTCTAACGCAGTATCATAGGCCAAAGCACTATGTCCCAAACCTTGAATTGCTTTCTTTCAGCGCGTCACCACTGTGCCAGATATTGCCTCAGCTGCAATAACTTAGTATTCAGCAGTCGCTGGTGCTTGGTCTATGCATGTCAGAAACGCAGCTTTCCAACTTTCGTAAGATTTTACATCACCAGAAAATACTGGGATTGAAACACGTTTAAGTTGTTTCCATAAATCAGTTCCTATTGCATGACTGTGCGACTCTTGCTTACATAACAAGGTGTGCTTTTCTGTTGTTTGCTTTGAACACAAGGTTTATCAGTTGCTTTGTTGTGAACACTTGTTCACCTTTCTGCAGATTGTTGCTGAGATTTTAAACAATCTAGAAAGTCCCTTACTCTTGACGTAGACGTTGCATCTGCATTACTATCTAAGTGAGCTTGCGCCTGTTCAACTACAGCATTAGTTTCATCTTCCAGATGACTAATTTCTTTTTCAGTTTTAGTAACATTTTCACCCTGCTGATTCTTTGCATACGCTAAAGGCCAGTTTTATCATAACATTGATTGCTTTCACCTGACTTTCATTTATTTTATCTACACCATCTCTTATGTCTGTACGAGATGGTTGATTAGGAAATGATTCCTAGTAGACTGTACAACTTATATTTTTAGCTTTGGTGAAGGCTGACTTTGCATTGGTTTTTGTTGTTTCAGTTTCAAAATGCCCTCAAGTTGTGACTGAGACCCGTTTGGTTCTTGGGGTTTGAACTGACCATTTTTACAGAGCCTTTTCCTGTATGTCAGACATAACTGATTAATTGACTTACCGCTTGATTAATTAATTTACCGTTTGAAACCACGCCTGCTACCATATATGGGAATGAGGCAGTTCGTATTCCCCATTTATAAAATAAACGAAAAGTCAAAAATAATTATGTCTGAACATTTAATACACCAAAAAACAGAAACAAAACAGTAAACCCAATGAAAATCCTTCTGCACTGTACATTCACCGAAAGTGTGAATGTTAACTAAGCTTCTATGCTTCCCTGATAATGGAAGTAATCTACTTTGCGATTTGTAACTCCTGGCTGGAGCTCGATATGGACGATCCTGTCCCCTCAGCAATATGTCTGACTAACTGCCGATGTTAAACTGATTAACGCTGTCGTCAGTTATCCCCACGAAATGCAACGAGATTTTAAACCCACGTGCATATATACGCATAGCGACGAGGTGTATTCCGGGCGCTCTAACCCAAGCTAAAACGAAAACATATTTCCTTCTGTCCACCGTCTACAGTATAAACCTCACCATCTACTATGTACAACACCACTGGACAACAGCATATAACCTCACCGTCTATAGGTATTAAAGCTCACTATCTACTATGTACAACCTAATCTGGACCACAGCAGACGATCTCACCGTCTACAGTATAAAACCTCACCATCTACTATGTACAACCCCACTGCCCACAACATACGATCTCACCGTCTACAGTATATACAACCTCACCATCTACTATGTACAACCTCACTGACTACAGCATATAACCTCACTGTCTACAGTATATAAAGCCCTCACCATCTACTATGTACAACCCCACTGACCACAGCATATACAACCTCACCGTCTACAGTATAAAAGCTCACCATCTACTATGTACAACCCAACTGACTACAGTGTACAACCTCACTGTCTACAGGTATAAAACCTCACCATCTACTGTGTACAACCCCACTGACCACGGTATACAACCTCACTGTCCACAGTTTACAACCTCACATCTACTATGTACAACCCCACTTACCACAGTATACAACCTCACCGTCTGCAGTATACAACCTCACCATCTACTATGTACAACCCCACTGACCACAGTATACAACCTCACCGTCTACAGTTTACAACCTCACCGTCTACAGTATACAACCTCACCATCTACTATGTACAACCCCACTGACCACAGTATACAACCTCACCGTATACAGTATACAAACCCACTGACCAGTAGTATAAAACCTCACCGTCTGCAGTATACAACCTCACCGTCTACAGTGTACAACACCACTGACCACAGTATACAACCTCATCATCTACAGTATACAACCCCACTGACCATAGTATACAACCTCACCGTCTACAGTATACAACCTCACCATCTACAGTATACAACCTCACCGTCTACAGTATACAACCTCACTGACCACAGTATACAACCTCACCATCTACAGTATACAACCTCACCATCTACGGTGTACAACCCCACTGACCACAGTATACAACCTCACTGTCCACAGTATACAACCTCACCGTCTACAGTATGACCTCACTGTCCACAGTATACAACCTCACCGTCTACAGTATACAACCCCATTAACCACAGTATACAACCTCACTGTCTACAGTATACAACCCCACTGACCTACAGTATACAACCTCACTATCTACAGTATACAACCCCACTAACCACAGTATACAACCTCACTATCTACAGTGTACAACCCCACTGACCACAATATACAACCTCACCATCTACAGTATACAACCCCATTAACCACAGTATACAACCTCACTATCTACAGTATACAACCCCACTGACCACAGTATACAACCTCACTATCTACAAACCTCACCGTCTACAGTGTACAACCCCACTGACTACGGTATACAACCTCACTATCTACAGTATACAACCCCACTGACTACAGTATACAACCTCACTATCTACAGTATACAACCCCACTGACCACAGTATACAACCTCACTATCTCCAGTATACAACCCCACTGACCACAGTATACAACCTCACCGTCTACAGTATACAACCCCACTGACCACAGTATACAACCTCTCCATCTACAGTATACAACCTCACCAACTACAGTATACAACCTCACTATCTACAGTATACAACCCCACTGATCTACAGTATACATCCTCACCGTCTACTAGTATACAACCTCACCGTTTACTGACCACAGTATACAACCCTCACCGTCTACAGTATACAACCCCACTGACCACAGTATACAACCTCACCGTCTACAGTGTACAACCCCACTGATCACAGTATACAACCTGACCGTCTACAGTATACAACCCCACTGACCACAGTATAAAACCTCACCGTCTACAGTATACAACCTCACCGTCTACAGTGTATAACCCCACTGACCACAGTATACAACCTCACCGTCTACAGTATAAAACCTCACCATCTACTATGTAGAACCCCACTGATGACAGTATACAAACTCACTGTCTACAGTATAAAACCTCACCATCTACTACAGTGTACAACCCCACTGACCATGGTATACAACCTCACCGTCTATAGTATAAAACCTCACCATCTACTATGTAGAACCCCACTGGCCACTACATACGATCTCACCGTCTACAGTATAAAACCTCACCATCTACTATGTACAACACCACTGACAACAGTATATAACCTCACCGTCTATAGTATTAAAGCTCACTATCTACTATGTACAACCCCACTGACCACAGCAGACGATCTCACCGTCTACAGTATAAAACCTCACCATCTACTATGTACAACCCCACTGCCCACAACATACGACCCTCACCGTCTACAGTATAAAACCCTCACCATCTACTATGTACAACCCCACTGACCACAGTATACAACCTCACTGTCTACAGTATAAAACCTCACCATCTACAGTATACAACCTCACTGTCTACGGTGTGTACAACCCCACTGACTACAGTATACAACCTCACCGTCTACAGTATACAACCCCACTGACTACAGTGTACAACCTCACCGTCTACAGTTTACAACCTCACTTGTCTACTGTGTACAACCTCACTGACCACAGTATACAACCTCACCATCTACAGTATACAACCTCACCATCTACAGTGTACAACCTCACCGTCTACAGTTAACAACCCCACTGACCACAGTATACAACCTCACCATCTACAGTATACAACCTCACTGTCTACAGTGTGCAGCCTCACCGTCTACAGTAAACAACCCCACTAACCACAGTGTACAACCTCACCATCTACAGTATACAACCTCACCATCTACTTTATACAACCTCACCGTCTAGTGTGTAACCCCACTGACCACAGTGTGACATGAAATGAATGCATTAGACATCCCATGATGTTCCTCTTGTGTTCCAGCACACCCTTTGTGGTTCTGTCGATAGCCATGTGGTTTGGTCTGACAGCATTCCATCTCTACCAAAGTGGTGCCTGCCCTTCCGAAGTCGGGCCCAAATTCTTTCATCAACAAGTGCCTCAAGATTGACATCCTCATGGAAACCACGTTTGGCACAATTGACATCGTCAGTGCAGCCTTTGTGGGATGGCTGGTTGTGAGTACTGCATCATTGTCCTCAGTCAGTGTAGTTTAACACAAGTACAGTTTAACAGTTTGACAGTAACACCACCCTGTGATTGTCGTGTGTAACATGAAAATAACACATGCTCCCATGTTTGTCCAGTCTGCACGTGTCGACATCCTTCATGAGCACATCCTCACAGTGGCCTGTGCTGGACACCTGACCTCTGCCCTGATGGGAGTCTATGCCCTCGGCTTCAGCAACATGGCTGATAAAAGGGGTACATCTGTTGCCGTCTCACAGTAAGTGTGTCTCAATCATGTCACATCACTCACTATCCGTGAAGGTCCGGTTTAGACTATTGATCTTTAGTAACCCATGCTTGTCGTAAGAGGCAACTAACGGGATCGGGTGGTCAGGCTCGCTGACTTGGTTGACACATGTCATCGGTTCCCAATTGTGCAGATAGATGCTCATGTTGTTGATCACTGGATTGTCTGGTCCAGACTTGATTATTTACAGACCGCCGCCATTTTGCTGGAATATTGCCGAGTGTGGCGTAAAAACAAAACTAACTCACTCACTCACTCACCCACCACCAACTCACTTATCCACTCACTCACTCCACTCACTCACTCACTCACCCATCCACCCACGCACTCACTCACTCACACTCACTCACTCACTCCACCCATTCACTCACTCACCCACCAACCAACCCACTCACCCACTCACTTACCCACTCACTCACTCACCCACTCCACTCACCCATTCACTCACTCACTCACCCACCAACCCACCCACTCACTTACCCACTCACTTACTCACTCACCCATTCACTCACTTACTTACCCACTCACTCACTCTCACCACCACTTGACTCACTCCACTCACCTCACTCACCCACCCACCCACCCACCCACTCACTCACTCACTCACTCACTCACTCACTCACTCACTCACTCAACCAACCCACTCACTCACTTACCTCACTTACTCACTCACTCACTCCACTCACTCACTCACTCACACTCACTCACTCACTCACTCACCCATTCACCACTCACCCACTCACTCACCACCTCACCCATTCACTCACTCACTCAACCACCCACTCACTCACCACCACTCACTCACTCACTCACCTCACTCACTCAACCACTCACTCACCCACTCACCACCCACTCTCACTCCACTCACCACCAACTCCCCTGTTGTGTCTCCGCAGTTGTTGCTGGTGCTGGTAGGCTGCTTTGCCTACAGTGTCGTCCACCAGAGGATCATCTTGACCACATTAGACTGGATTCTGTATGTGGTTGGCTTCTGTCCAGATAGTCCCCTTCTGACCGGACTCCTGCGAGGTGGAGAGGGAGGCCCCTCCCAAGCAGGACTAGATGTGGAGCGTTGACCCGTGGATGTAGAACAAGTCCCCAGATCTGTATGCATGTGGTGTGTTCTGGCTACATGGACCAGGTCACCAGGCTCACTCTCTTGTATTTCCGACTTTGGATCTGTCTTTATAAATCTTGAATGACATTTGTATTGTCTATGGAGATATGTGTGTAACTGACAGAGAGACTAACCAATACTTCCCTGGGTGAAGGGTTGCTCTTTGAAACAAATATCTAACACGTAAGGATGAGATACTCCCCAACTTGGCTGCTGGTTGCAACTAAAAGATTAGTTTATTTTAGAATAGGAGCTGGTTGTAACATACCAATTTATCATTAGATCACCCAAAGTGATAGAAGTTCACCAGTCAGCATCACATCACAAATTTAAATTCTGGAAAATGTACATCCTACACAACACGAACAACGTACACCTAAGGTCAACTAAGGACTTGGTAAAGGAAGGTGTGTGTCAGACGCTTCCACGCTTTGTCATTTATTTGTAGGTAGAGAATAAACCATCTCTAGAAATAAAACCAAGGTTGTATTATACCAAAATAATATATTGTATGATCTGTTTTTATTGAGAATGTTGGAGTTCGATTATGGGAAATTACATTTGATGTATATGTTATTTTTACTTTCTGACAATCTCATTTATTTCAATTATGAAAATCAATCTAATTCAAGACAACAATCGTTTTGTTATGATGAACTGTTTGCAATGTTTGTTTAAATCATGATGGAACTTGTCAGGGTAATGCGTCCTCTACACGTCAATAGAGGCCGCGGCTGGAACACCTCTACTCAACAAATATTTTACTTTGTGACCAATCATTATTATCTCCCAAACTATTTTTATACATTATATGAAATATATTTTAATTGTTGTAGCGTTTGCATGTTGTTTTTCTTTTCTATATCTATCGTTATAGTTATATTACTTTTATAGAAAACCTACTTACAATAAATTTATTTTATTATAACATGTTAAAGTCTTGTTTTCTTTGTCTAGTTGTGTAACCTAGTAACAAGGATACAGAGAGATAGTCTGAACTGTCAGATGGAGCTGGTCTCTGATCTTTGCTTTGTCAGAACCATGACCATGATGGTGAGGTTCAACAAAGGTGCGAACATTGTCTTGCCTTACATTCTATTGGTGAGGTTCAGCAGAGGTGTGAACATTGTCTTGCCTTTACATTCTACTGGTGAGGTTCAACAGAGGTGCAAACATTGTCTTGCCTTACATTCTACTGGTGAGGTTCAACAAAGGTGCGAACAATGTCTTGCCTTTCATCTCTACTGGTGAGGTTCAACAAAGGTGCAATCATTGTCTTGCCTTACATTCTACTGGTGAGGTTCAACAAAGGTGCAAACATTGTCTTGCCTTACATTCTACTGGTGAGGTTCAACAAAGGTGTGAACATTGCCTTGCCTTACATTCTACTGGTGAGGTTCAACAAAGGTGCGAACATTGTCTTGCCTTACATTCTACTGGTGAGGTTCAACAAAGGTGCGAACATTGTCTTGCCTTACCTGCTACTGGTGAGGTGTGAACATTGTCTTGCCTTACATGCTACTGGTGAGGTTCAACAGAGGTGTGAACATGTCTCACCGTACACTATTCTAGTGAGGTGAAGTTTCTGTTCTTGTCTTTCCGTACTGACATCTGAATAATGGTCTTCACTCAGTAGATCTACCTCGCATTCCTCTCTGCTGTCAAGATTATCTTGACTAACCTTGAGTTTATATTCATATGGGTGTGTCACTGACTTAACATCAACATTCACTTAGCTGTTATTGTATGGTGATGTCATGCCGACAGCCAGGTAGCAACTAAACGCTGTACTGTAGCCAGGTCACGTGACGATTTATTAACTCCTCGGTAGTTTCCGGAATAGGAATGGTTTTCCTTTGTAAAGTGTGACATAACCATTGCTTTAGACTTGCTGGTTTTCGAGGATGTTCCTGGTTGGATGTATTTGAATTCCCTGCTGACAGGAATCACTGAAGCGGATGTAAAATATCCACACATATCATATACAAACCTCTTCCAACATCTCTAGTTTTGGGGTTGCACATAGCAACTGTATATAAGGCACGTGTTATGTCCTTGCCTTGTTCTGGGAACGTGGAGCGCCAGTCTAGCACCAGTCAGCATTACCCAGTCATTCTGAACTAAACTGCACAATTCAGAGAGGATAGTGCAGAAGATAGAGAAGATAGTACAGTCCAAGTAAACTGAACTGACTGACTGACTGAGTTTTGGTTTTACGCCGCTTTTAGCAATATTCCAGCAACATCACGGCGGCGGACCCCCGAAATGGGCTTCACACATTGCACCCATTTTGGGATTCGAAACCGGGTCTTCGGCGTGACGAGCCAACGCTTTAACCACTGGGCTACCCACCGCCCCAGTAAAATGAACAACTTGTGAATGAACAGTTTATACTTGTTCAGCACTCAGTGACCAGTACAAGACTTACAGCACTAGTTAGGTACCCGTAAACGCCAAAGTAATTTACGTTCACGGGTAAGTAGTAGTGTCAACATAAACCACGAGAATAAGGAAACAATTATTTCATCTGAAAAATAAAAAGAATATGTACTCAGTATTTCACACTGTTGACGCCACATGGTACCTGTTTCAAATCCAGACCACATTTACGTTGTATGAATAGAGTAAAGTCTGAAACTTGAAAATGAAACGTTCCCTTTCAAGAAAACGCCATGGAATCACACAAAATGCGAATGAATGTATTGTGGCTTTAGTTACTGTTAAACATGCTTACCATCTTACAGTTCTACAGCGTGACGTACATTACATATTAACTTACGTCCTTGTTAAATCCATAGACTGAATTTTGATTATATGCCAATGATGACAAAAACAGTAAAAATCTTTACACATGAAATCAAAAGAGAAGATATATTTAGTCTGGAAAAATGGCCGAGACAGTCGTGCAGCACTGATATACCTACAAGCAACCATTACACATTGAGACATTGGGATAAAACATTGGATTCATACTTATTTAGAGTAAGTTAAAGAACAATCTGTATAGTTTACAAAACGCACACTTTAATTACATCAACATACTAAATCGTTTTATCATCTTAAGTGATGATTCCGAAAGAATTATTCGTATGAAATTTTCGTAACACCTATAGTAATTTACTTAGGGTTAAAAAGTATTCAGACGGAAATATTTAGTTAAATTTAGTTAAAGTTTAGTTTAGTTAAATGAAAGAATGCCGTTATCCTGCGACTCATTGCTGTAAACCAAAGCATTGCCACTGGACGTCTGGAAGCTGGGGAGTGTCAAGCTGCTGTTGCACGTCACCTGTGAAGGTGGATGCCCATCAGATGCCGTTATTTCAAAATATCCCCGGTATAGCTGGTGTTGGTGGGTGGTCACCAGAGTACCATCAGTCGTTTATGGGACCGAAACCAATCCTACCCAAGATCGGCCTCCCTCGAAGTCACTGCAACTGCAACTGCAAGTTGAATATGTGCCTGGTTTGAGGGGAGAGTCGGTGCAATCCATTGTTTACGAGAACCTGGACTTCGAGCAAGAAGACCCTAGTTTGACCCTGTGCTGCGATGACAACATCGACGGGTCCAGTGGTGCAATAACGTTCCATACTGGAATCTACCAAACTGGCGACGTGTATGGGTCAGTGACGAATCACGCTTTCTGTTTAAGTACCGTGCCAGAAGAGTACCAATTGCCCAGATTGACTAATATGGTGGTGGAAGTGATATGATGTGAGGAGCGATATCCTACACGATGAAATCTAACTTTGTGTGCCTTCAGGGCAATTTAAAGGCTCTTTGGTAAAGAGACAAAATCCTTAGGATTCACATGGTTCCGGCCATTGACTGCCAGAGGGAGCTATTCCTGAAGGATATTTAGAGATTGCCAGTCACCGCACAGCATATGCCACAAATCAGTATCTTTAGAATGAGACCAATACAGTACTTCATTGCCCTTCCAAATCGCTGACCTCAACCCCATCGTCTCTCCCATCAAGCATTTGTGGGATGACCTCGGCCGACGCGTTCGTTCACGTCAGCCGAATCCCTGGACGTTAGAACAACAGACGCAGGTATCGCAGAATTCCACAACGATGAACAGGGAATGGACGCCTGAAAGTAACTCCTTGAGCTTTTTTAAGCTATACGTGTTAAGTGACATTTGATTTTTTATACTGTGAAATTTGGCTACAACTGATCCTTGTATGACTGATTCAGAATTACATGTATTGTTTCACTTCAAAGTTTGCAGATAATAATTCATGACAATGCACCTATGCATTTCTTTTTTTGAGAGAGGATATGTATGTTTCTATGCCACCTACTAAAACCCTATATGGAGGGAACAGACAAAGTTGACCTGTAAAACAAGGGAAATGAATTCATGTATACCACCCAGCAATGTTGTGTATTTAGGGAAATGTAGTCATGTACACCACCCAGCAAGGCAGTATATGGAGACCTATTTATGTATGTACACCGCCCAGCAGCGCTCTATAATCGAGGTATCTGTATGCATCTACACTACCCAGTAGAGCTGCGTGTTCAGGATAACATATAACGTTACCCTCAGTCTGTCATCACTGTCGTGCAGGATCGTCTTCCAGAATGGCCGCCTCAGATCTTGAAGCCAACGATTCAAAGTGAGTTTTTCATGTTTAAATCCACGTTTGATAGCAGCAGATGTATTGGTATAGATTGCTGAGACAAGATAGATCTATCAGGGGTGATATTTGACAGCCTAATGATGTTGATACGAACTGTAAGATAGGTTTCTCTAATGGTGACGGAACATTTTGTCCATATTACCAATGACCTTTGCGGCGGAGTATGTATCTTGCCTGACAATTTGGGTGTTCACAGCTTTAGTATTATGTATACACACCACTAAAAACACATGTATACACACCACTAAAAACACATGTATACACACCACTAAAAACACATGTATACACACCACTAAAAACACATATATACACACACCATAAAACACATGTCATACAAGCATCACTATATTGTCTATGTGATCAAGGTCATACTCTCAGTAGTAACGATAGAATCGGTCAGAATGTCTGACCGGTAACGTACAACACTAAGGGTATTTTATCTGGGTTCAGCACTGGAATGGCAAGAACGTGACATGTTGTGGATACTGGGTAATTAGCCTGTATACCAACTGTTTATATACTCAAACACAAAAGTTATGGTGACGCACAAGCAACCGACAGAATCAGTGTGAAACGTTTAGTGTAATTACATGGAGAGATGTTTCAAGTCGTGATCATCAGTCCATACGAACAGCGGACATGGCATATGCGAATGATTATATCAATCCTAAAGGATGACAATCGATGTCTAATATCGAAGGACATTTAAATGTGTTTGATACAATGTAAGCCGTCTTGACAAGTCTCCTGTCTATGTCATGTCATCATCGTATGTAAATATCATGTTGACGGCACGACGGCTGCTGTGTTCCTACTGTAACCTGTAACCTGTAACCTGTAACCTGTGCCATGTAACTGATCACCATACATGTACACATGTTGGACACAATCCCCTGTGTGCCATGTGACTGATCACCATACATGTACACATGTTGGACACAATCCCCCATGTACACATGTTGACACAATCACCAAATGTCACCACGTTACACATGTTGGACACAATCCCCTGTGCACCATGTTGGACTGATCACCATACGTGTACACATGTTGGACACAATGTGTGCCATGTGACTGATCACCATACGTGTACACATGTTGGACACAATCCCCTACATGTACGGTGTACATGTTGGACACAATCCCATGTGCCATGTGGACTGATCACCCTACATGTACACATGTTGGACACAATCCCTACATGTGCACATGTTGACTGATCCCCTACATGTACACATGTTGGACACAATCCCCTGTGTGCCATGTTGGACTGATGATCACCATGTGTACACATGTTGGACACAATCCTGTGTGCCATGTGACTGATCACCATACGTGTACACATGTTGGACACAATCCCCTGTGTGCCATGTGGACTGATCACCATGCACATACACATGTTGGACACAATCCCTACTGTGTGCCATGTTGACTGATCTCACCATCCCATGTACACATGTTGGACACAATCCCTACATGCATACACATGTTGGACACAAATCGCCATACATGTACACATGTTGGACACAACAATCCCCTGTACACATGTTGACTGATCACCCACATGTACACATGTTGGACACAATCCCTACATGACAACGACATGTCACCATAACAATCACCATACATGTTGACACAATCCATGTTGCCATGACACTGATCACCATACACGTACACATGTTGGACACAATCCCTACATGTGCCATGTGACTGATCACCATACATGTACACATGTTGGACACAATCCCTGTGTGTGCCGTGACTGATCACCATATACATGTACACATGTTGGACACAATCCCCCTGTGTGCCATGTGACTGATCACCCTACATGTACACATGTTGGACACAATCCCCTACATGTAATACTATGTTGGACCCTGTGTGCCATGTGACTGATCACCATACATGTACATGTTGGACACATATCATGCATGTTGTGACACTGATCACCTACACGTACACATGTTGGACACAATCCCCTGTGTGCCATGTGACTGATCACCATACATGTGTACACATGTTGGACACAATCCCCTGTGTGCCATGTGACTGATCACCATGCGTACACATGTTGGACACAATCCCCTGTGTGCCACTGATCACCATACGTGTACACATGTTGGACACAATCCCCTGTGTGCCATGTGACTGATCACCATACATGTACACATGTTGGACACAATCCCTGTGTGTGCCATGTGACTGATCACCATACATGTACACATGTTGGACACAATCCCTACATGTGTGCCATGTGACACAATCACCATACATGCGTGTACATACATGCAATAATACGTTGTTGGAATACAATCCCTACATGTGTACCATGTTGGACTGATCCCCATGTGCACATGTTGGACTGATACGTACACATGTTGGACACAATCCCCTGTGTGCCATGTGTGACTGATCACCATACATACAATACACATGTTGGACACAATCCCCTGTGTGCCATGTGACTGATCACCATACATGTACACATGTTGGACACAATCCCCTGTGTGCCATGTGACTGATCACCATACATGTACATCCTACATGTTGGACACAATCCCCTGTGTGCCATGTGACTGATCACCATACATGTACACATGTTGGACACAATCCCCTGTGTGCCATGTGACTGATCACCATACACATGTACACATGTTGGACACAATCCCTGTGTGCCATGTGACTGATCACCATACATGTACACATGTTGGACACAATCCCCTGTGTGCCATGTGACTGATCACCATACATGTACACATGTTGGACACAATCCCCCTGTGTGCCATGTGACTGATCACCATACATGTACACATGTTGGACACAATCCCCTGTGTGCCATGTGACTGATCACCATACATGTACACATGTTGGACACAATCCCCTGTGCCATGTGACTGATCACCATACGTGCAATACATGTTGACAATCCCCTGTGTGTGATCACCATACATGTATGTTGGACATAACTGTGTCACCATGTACACATGTTGGACACAATCCCCTGTGTGCCATGTGACTGAGATCACCATGTTATGTTGGATCCACATATGTACACAATTGGACACAATGTGCCATGTGACTGATCACCATACATGTCGACACACATGTTGGATGTGACTAATCCCCCTGTGTACACATGTTGGACTGATCACCATACATGTATACATGTTGGACACAATCCCATGTGTGCCATGTGACTGATCACCTGTGTACATGTACACATGTTGGACACAATCCCCATGTGGTGACATGTGCCACACATGTTGGACACATCACCATACATGTACACATGTTGGACACAATCCCTATGTGTGCCATGTGGACTGATCACCATACATGTACACATGTTGACAATCCCCTGTGTAATGTAACTGATACATTCAACCATACATGTACACATGTTGGACACAATCCCCTACATGTTAGACATGTGACTGATCACCATACATGTACACATGTTGGACACAATCCCCTGTGTGCCATGTGACTGATCACCATACATGTACACATGTTGGACACAATCCCCTGTGTGCCATGTGACTGATCACCATACATGTACACATGTTGGACACAATCCCCTGTGTGCCATGTGACTGATCACCATACATGTACACATGTTGGACACAATCCCTCTGTGCCATGTGACTGATCACCATACATGTACATGTTGGACATGTTGGACACATGTTGGACACAATCCCTGTGTGCCATGTGACTGATCACCATACGTGTACACATGTTGGACACAATCCCCTGTGTGCCATGTGACTGATCACCATACATGTACACATGTTGGACACAATCCCCTGTGTGCCATGTGACTGATCACCATACATGTACACATGTTGGACACAATCCCCTGTGTGCCATGTGACTGATCACCATACATGTACACATGTTGGACACAGTCCCCTGTGTGCCATGTGACTGATCACCATACATGTACACATGTTGGACACAATCCCCTGTGTGCCATGTGACTGATCACCATACATGTACACATGTTGGACACAATCCCCTGTGTGCCATGTGACTGATCACCATACGTGTACACATGTTGGACACAATCCCCTGTGTGCCATGTGACTGATCACCATACATGTACACATGTTGGACACAATCCCCTGTGTATATATTGACATCAGATATTTCACTTACATTATACTTTATGATATCCTGTCACTAGCACCCAGCTGGGCGGGAAGCCGTCACCTTTAACCCATATGGTTCGTAACTCGTCAACACGTGATCAGTGGGTGTGGCACCGTGATCTGCTTGATTACTGGCGATCGTAGACGACAACGACGATGATGATGATGATGATGATGATGATGTTTTCATCACTAGTTGGCCAGGTGTTCACTTGCGTATTTACTGCCCAGTATTCAGGCTGACCGGACTCATGTTGCGAGACTTGTCCTTTCTATTTATTCCGAGCTGATTTTCAACATGGACGTCATAACCGCCACATTGGAATGTACTTTCTTTTCCAATTACTAACCCATTTCTGCAATAATCAATATAAAATGTAATTTTCAGTAAATGTGAGAATATTGCTGTTGTTTGTATGCGTGTTGTTTGACGCCGCAGTCCGCAATATCGCAGCAATACGACGGCGGTCTGTAAATAGTCGAGTATTACCACACGATCCAGTGATTGACACCATGAGCATCGACCTATGCAGCTGGGAGACGATGACATGCATCAACTAAGCCCAAGAACCTCACGTTTGACACCTCTCAAGACAATCATGAGTATCTGAAGGCCACTCCTAACCCGGATCTCTACTAGGGAAACATTCAGAAAACATACAATACAGTCAGTGAGTGAGTAACAATTTAACATCATATCCCTAATGTTTCATCCTTATAGATACAATGCAGCCTTCAAGTGTATTTAACTGACCTGTCTCACTTTAACGCAAAATGGAATTATTGAATGTTTTGCAAGCCCTGTTTATAATCTTAACATTTAGACACATAAAGGTGTCTTCGTGTGTTTTCTGCTGGGGCATGCACCTGAAGATTCACCTGGGTTCATGTGTCACGTGACTATGTTGTGGCAATACGTATTGTTCAAGAATTCGTGCATTAAATCGACCAGGATCTCACTGGTGGCATGTAGACCCACCAGTGATATTGTTTGTAAGAATGTACACAACATAATCAGATAACATAGTTAGTTCGTCCTGAACGTGTCCTTGAATAGTGAAAACTGTCAAGCTGGCGAGGTAGAGGAGCCATTACACGCGGGAGGGGGTGTAGCATTTCGGAATAAATATTTCGTGGGTTAGTGAGTTGGTTGGTGGTAAGTTGGTGGGTGGGTAGGTGGGTTGTTTGGTTGATTGGTTGGTTAATTGGTCTGTGGGTGGGTTGGAGGGTTGGTTGTTGGGTAGATGGGTTGGTGGTTAGTTGGTAGGTGGGTTATGGGGTAGGCCGGTTGGTTGGTTGGTTGGTTGCTTGCTTGGTTGCTTGCTTGGTTGATTGACTGGTTGATTGGTTGGTTGGTTGGTTGGTGGGTGCTGGCATGGATGTTGGATTATTAAGCCTAATCACGTGAGTTCGATTCCCCTGCGGGTGCAGTTATATGGAGACAACTATTGGCAACATCAGCCGATTCGGTCTCCATTGCCCTTAAACGTTTTTATTAACCCATATGCGTAACAACAAAAACTTGAAACGGCGCCATTCACCTGAAAATGTCTCAGGAATGGCTTTGAACGTTTTAGGTATCCTTGAAATATACGTCATTTTCTCATGTTCTTCCGACTTTTAAGTGCCTGGCAAATACGTAATATCCAACAGTAAATGCATACGGAATATGTCACCAGCCCTATTGTTCGCTGTTACATACATCTTTGTTTATATCAGCATCGTCTTCTCCACAGACGGCGTTCCCGCCCAATCGTTATAGCTCTCCTGGCGGGCTCGCTCATCATCGGCCTCGGTCTGGCCTTCGGACTGGGATTTGGTCTGATGTCGCGTCAGGATGCTCCGCAGCTGGTGGAAATAAGCACCCAGTCTCCAGTTCAACAACCGCCCAAGTCTAAGAGAGGAGCCTACAGATTTGCCTCCGTCACCTCTGATTCTAAAATATGTTCGGATATCGGAACGTAAGCGATTCTCAACCGATGTTGGTCATCTTCGTCGTCCAATGTCTATGTAACAGCAATACAGGATACCGAGGGTCTTTTTCTTTATCTGCTAAATGTTTAACGCCGCACTCGCGGTGTACAGTGAGTATCCTCGGTCGAGTTCTCTGGCTTAAGTGGTATCTCCTTCCAATGGACGGACGGTTTGTCATCTTGACATCCCCCAAATAAAGCTTGAACGGCATTGATAACAGCGTTAAACGTCATTCACTTATTTCCCGTCTTAGAAAAAGAATGGACTGACGTTGATTGATTCCTTAATGAGATCAGGCATGTTGTAAGGTTGTAGCATTGATGTTCAACGGAGCATCTCTGTTTACTGCAGGAAGATTCTGGCAGTGCATCGCGGGTCCGTCGTTGACGCCGCTATCGCCACCATGGTGTGTAACGGCGTAGTTCACAGACAAAGCAGTGGCATCGGCGGCGGCTTCTTCATGACCATCTACAACAGGTACGTCTGTCTGCCCAGACCTCCGTCAGTCTCTTTACCTCTCTGTCTGCCCACACCTCCGTCTGTCTATGTACCCCTCTGTATGCCCAGACCTCCGTCAGTCTATGTACCCCTCTGTCTGCCCAGACCTCCGTCAGTCTCTGTACCTCTCTGTCTGCCCACACCTCTGTCAGTCTATGTACCTCTCCGTTTGCCAAGACCTCCGTCAGTCTATGTACCTCTCTCTCTGCCCAGACCTCCGTCAGTCTATGTACTTTCCGTCTGCCCAGACCTCCGTCAGTCTATGTACCCCTCTGTCTGTCCAGACCTCCGTCAGTCTCTCTACCTCTCCGTCTGCCCAGACCTCCGTCAGTCTCTACCTCTCTGTCTGCCCGACCTCCGACCTCAGTCTTTTACCTCTCTCTGCCCCAGACCTCCGTCAGTCTATGTACCGCTCTCTCTCTGCCCAAACCTCCGTCTGTCTCTACCTCTCTGTCTGTCCGCACCTCCGTCAGTCTCTCTATCTCTCTCTCTGCCCAGATCTCCGTCAGTCTCTCTACCACTCTGTCTGCCCAGACCTCCGTCAGTCTCTCTACCTCTCTGTCTGCCCACACCTCTGTCAGTCAGTCTCTACCTCTCTCTCTCTGCCCAGACCTCCGTCAGTCTCTCTACCACTCTGTCTGCCCAAACCTCCCGTCAGTCTTTCTACTACCTCTCTGTCTGCCCAGACCTCCGTCAGTCTCTCTACCTCTCTGTCTGCCCAGACCTCCGTCAGTCTCTCTACCTCTCTGTCTGCCCAGACCTCCGTCACTCTCTCTACCTCTCTGTCTGCCCAGACCTCCGTCAGTCTCTCTACCCCTCTGTCTGCCCAGACCTCCGTCAGTCTCTCTACCCTCTGTCTGTCCAGACCTCCGTCGTCTCTCTACTCCTCTGTGTCTGTCCAGAACTCCGTTAGTCTCTCTACCCCTCTGTCTGTCCAGACCTCCGTCAGTCTCTCTACTCCTCTGTCTGTCCAGAACTCCGTTAGTCTCTCTACCCCTCTGTCTGTCCAGACCTCCCGTCAGTCTCTACTCCTCTGTCTGTCCAGAACTCCGTCAGTCTCTCTACCCCTCTGTCTGTCCAGACCTCCGTCAGTCTCTCTACTCCTCTGTCTGTCCAGACCTCCGTCACTCTCTACCACTCTGTCTGTCCAGACCTCCGTCACTTTCTACCTCTCTGTCTGTCCAGACCTCCGTCAGTCTTTCTACTCCTCTGTCTGTCCAGACCTCCGTCACTCTCTACCACTCTGCCTGTCCAGACCTCCGTCACTCTCTACCACTCTGCCTGTCCAGACCTCCGTCACTCTCTACCTCTCTGTCTGTCCAGACCTCCGTCAGTCTTTCTACTCCTCTGTCTGTCCAGACCTCCGTCAGTCTCCTACTCCTCTGTCTGTCCAGACCTCCGTCACTTCTACCACTCTGCCTGTCCAGACCTCCGTCACTCTCTACCCCTCTGTCTGTCCAGACCTCCGTCACTCTCTACCACTCTGCCTGTCCAGACCTCCGTCAGTCTCTCTACTCCTCTGACTGTCCGACCTCCGTCACTCTCTACCACTCTGCCTGTCCAGACCTCCGTCCGTCACTCTCTACCACTCTGCCTGTCCAGACCTCCGTCACTCTCTACCCACTCTGCCTCTGTCCAGACCTCCGTCACTCTCTACCACTCTGCCTGTCCAGACCTCCGTCACTCTCTACCTCACTCTGTCTGTCCAGACCTCCGTCACTCTCCCACTCTGTCTGTCCAGACCTCCGTCACTCTTCTACCACTCTGCCTGTCCAGGCCTCTGTCAGTCCTCTACTCCTCTGCCTGTCCAGGACCTCCGTCACTCTCTACTCCTCTGACTGTCCAGGCCTCCGTCAGTCTCTCTACTCCTCTGCCTGTCCAGACCTCCGTCACTCTCTACCACTCTGTCTGTCCAGACCTCCGTCACTCTCTACCACTCTGCGTCCTGTCCAGACCTCCGTCACTCTCTCTACCACTCTGTCTGTCCAGACCTCCGTCAGTCTCTCTACCACTCTGTCTGTCCAGACCTCCGTCACTCTCTACCACTCTGTCTGTCCAGACCTCCGTCACTCTCTACCACTCTGTCTGTCCAGACCTCCGTCACCTCTACCACTCTGTTCCTGTCCAGACTGTCCGTCACTTTCTCCTCTCTGTCTGTCCAGACCTCCGTCAGTCTTTCTTTCTACTCCTCTGTCTGTCCAGACCTCCGTCAGTCTCTCTACTCCTCTGTCTGTCCAGACCTCCGTCACTCTTCTACCACTCTGCCTGTCCAGACCTCCGTCACTCTCTACCACCTCTGTCTGTCCAGACCTCCGTCACTCTCTACCACTCTGCCTGTCCAGACCTCCGTCAGTCTCTCTACTCCTCTGACTGTCACAGACCTCCGTCACTCTCTACCACTCTGCCTGTCCAGACCTCCGTCACTCTCTACCACTCTGTCTGTCCAGACCTCCGTCACTCTCTACCACTCTGCCTGTCCAGACCTCCGTCACTCTCTTCTACCACTCTGCCTGTCCAGACCTCCGTCCTTCTCTACCACTCTGTCTGTCCAGACCTCCGTCACTCTCTACCACTCTGCCTGTCCAGACCTCCGTCACTCTCTCTACCACTCTGCCTGTCCAGGCCCCGTCAGTCTCTCTACTCCCTCTGCCTGTCCAGGCCCCGTCAGTCTCTCTCTACTCCTCTGACTGTCCAGGCCCCGTCAGTCGTCTCTACTCCTCTGCCTGTCCAGACCTCCGTCACTCTCTACCACTCTGTCTGTCCAGACCTCCGTCACTCTCTACCACTCTGCCTGTCCAGACCTCCGTCACTCTCTACCACTCTGCCTGTCCAGGCCCCGTCAGTCTCTACCACTCTGCCTGTCCAGGCCCCGTCACTCTCTACCTCTGTTTGCCCCACACCTTCGTCTACCCTTATACTGTCTCTCTGTCAGTCCTTCCACCTCTCTGTCTGTCTGTCCGTCTGTCGTTCTGTCTTGAACTGTTTAAGATCACACCGTCAACTGGATGCTCGAGATTTCCATGATTGCTGGCTAGAAAGGCTGCCTGTTTGAATCTACACACGCCGGGTAGGGGTAGAATGCCTGAAATATATGTAAATTGAAAGTATTATGAAAGTTTCACGTACAAGTGTATCGCTTTTTGACCAGGTCCACGAGAGAGGTCGAAGTCCTGGATGCCCGAGAGAGGGCGCCACTTGCAGCCAATGAGAGTTTCTTTATTGGGAAAGCCAAGGATGCCTCCATTTTTGGTAAGAAATCCTTTGTTTTTTTAATCAAACAGATTCAACCATGTTTGTGTGGAAACACCGACCTAAACTGCATTCCAAAGAAATGAGTTAGTGAGTGAGTGAGCGTGTGAGTGAGTGAGATACATCGGTTTGAACATTACTTCAGAAACGGTATTCGAACCTAAGATCATGGGTTACTGGCGTACCAAGGCAATATTAATCACCATTCAGCCATTCTCTCACCTTCTGCCAAGCGTGACCCTCAAAGCTTTGCTGAAGAAGTGACTTTGAAATGGTAGTACTTGGTAAATGTGTCGGTTCACCGCCTCGATCTTGTCTCCAGCTGTCTCCAGGTAGTTTGCCAACAATATGTATGACAGAACTATCGCATAGGACAGAAGGCCATGATATAGAATAATGGAATCACTTCGTCACACCCCTGTGGTCGGCGAGATACACATAGAATATACAACATGTGCACCTCCATGTCATCATCATGCAGTCGACAGCAGCAGTTACCCGGGTAGCCTCTCAGTGGTCCAGGGGTAAGATAGTACTGACGAAGCGGGTTTGTATCCTCAGGGGGGTTGGCGATCGGCGTCCCGGGGGACCTGATGGGGCACTGGGAGGCCCACAAGAGGTTCGGCCGTGCGCCATGGAGGGAATTGCTGCAGCCAACTATTGACCTCTGCAGGAACGGCGTTCCCATCGTCGAGGCGACCCATGTTGCCATCAAGTTGTATGCAGAGGTTCTCAAGAACATGTCCTACACGTGAGTGTGTTAGCTGAGAGGACTTCTACTACACGTGAGTGTGTTAGCTGAGAGAACATGTCCTACACGTGAGCGTGTTAGCTGAGAGGACTTCTACTACACGTGAGTGTGTTAGCTGAGAGAACATGTCCTACACGTGAGCGTGTTAGCTGAGAGGACTTCTACTACACGTGAGTGTGTTAGCTGAGAGAACATGTCTTACACGTGAGTGTGTTAGCTGAGAGGACTTCTACTACACGTGAGTGTGTTAGCTGAGAGAACATGTCTTACACGTGAGCGTGTTAGCTGAGAGGACTTCTACTACACGTGAGTGTGTTAGCTGAGAGAACATGTCTTACACGTGAGTGTGTTAGCTGAGAGGACTTCTACTACACGTGAGTGTGTTAGCTTAGAGGACTTCTACTACACGTGAGTGTGTTAGCTGAGAGGACTTCTACTACACGTGAGTGTGTTAGCTGAGAGGACTTCTACTACACGTGAGTGTGTTATCTGAGAGGACTTCTACTACACGTGAGTGTGTTATCTGATAGGACTTCTACTACACGTGAGTGTGTTATCTGATAGGACTTCTACTACACGTGAGTGTGTCAGGTGAGTGAATATGTCTTACACGTGAGTGTGTGCTGTACTTATACTGAATGACTGACTGAGTTTGGTTTTACGCCTTTAGCAATATTCCAGCAACATCACGGCGGGGGACACCAGAAATGTGCTTCACAGGCTGTACTTATAACTGGGCTTGGTGTAACGTTCTGTGTATCTCTCAGGATGTATTTCGACAACGTGACGGGCGAGACAGTAAAGGTTGGGGATAGGGTCAAGTACCACGCCATGGCCGACACACTGGACAGGATTGCGGAGGAGGGGGCACCTGCCTTCTACAACGGCTCCCTCACTGACGACATCGTGGCGGACATAAGCGAACACGGTAACAGCCTCATTGTCGTGTGAGTGAGTGCAAGCGTGAAGGTAGCACAAGTAATGGGCTGTGCAAAGGAGTACGAAAGTACGAGTGAGTGAGGGAAGGAGTGAGTGAGTGACAGAAGGAGTGAAGGACGGAGAGCATGACAGACAAAGAAATAGATATATTGAGATGTAATCCTGCATGTTTTAGTAGATATCTGTCTCACAGGTACAGTCAGTTTCAACTGATGTCAGGGGATTTCGATGTAAATGTCACATTGCCATTAGTAACTCCAGTTCCTTTCAAAGCATTTAAGATTTCACGAATAAAGAATAAATGCATCACTTTGTAGCATTCTTAATCTCTAATTAGTATTCACATAGACGATAAGAAGATTTCAATACTGAAAACAATCAATAAATACGATGAAAAGATGGATACATGGATGGATGGACGGACGGACGGATCGGTGGATAATGGATGGAAGGATGGGCTGACGGACGGACGGATGGATGGGTGGGTGGATGGATGGATGGATGGATGATGGCCAACGCCCCCACCTCCACCAACAGATGGTGCGTGTCTCTTGTGTTAGGCGGAGTCATCACCAGGGAGGACCTCAACCTCTACACGGCCACGTGGAGGACGCCAGTCAACGTCACCCTCAGGGACAACCTCACCGTCTACTCCATGCCCCCTCCCGGCAGCGGGGTGGTGTTTGAGTACATTCTAAATATACTGGACGGTAAGTGACCCTCACAGATCTAAGACCTGCATCGCTGTAGCCCTGTCCACAAATAGAAGCCATTAAACAATTTTCTCCCGTGTGTCATCGTCATCATAGGGATGTATTTCTGTCTCATCAGTATATGCCTGACTCCGCAGTTCCAGATGGCGTCGATCCCAGTCCTCGTGCCAGAATCCCATATATTGTTTCAGATTTCATACATTATTCCATTAATTTATCTAGGTGCGTCTGCACCAAACACGCCGTGTAAACGTCTGGTAAACGTCGAGTAAACCTCAAAGACTTGCATCGCTTCAGGCTCTCCTTCCGCCTGAAACTGACATACCGTGTAGTAACTGGCATATTGTTCAGTATAAGATGTCGTGTTGCTAGGTTACGGCTTCACACCCGACAGTCTGTCGACCAATGAGAAAAGCGTATTGACACATCACCGGATCGTGGAATCCATGAAGTTTGCGTACGCCAAGAGGACGGATCTCGGAGACGAGGACTTTGTTGATGTGGCAGAGGTAAGAGGTCATGCGTGGCAAAGATGAGAGGTCATGTGTTAATGACAGAGGTGAGAGGTTAAGTGTTTGTGACAAAGGTGAGAGGTCATGTGTTTGTGACAAAGGTGAGAGGTCATGTGTTAGTGACAAAGGTGAGAGGTCATGTGTTAATGACAGAGGTGAGAGGTCATGCGGGTAGGGCTGAGAGGTCATGTGTTTATGACAGAGGTGAGAGATCACACGTGGTTGTGTGTGACTCCCAAAACATACTCTCCAAACACCGTATCCACTGTCATCTCTCCCCACTAATCACCTTTTCTTAGATGCTATCGTTGTTCTCACTGAATCTGAGTTTTTTCACCATTCTTAGACTGACCATCACGTGTACTATGAATGTCTTCTTAAAATGTTGAAATATTCCGGGAAACATTCCTGTAGCGCTTGATGTGAACTCATTTACTCCGTCACAGCTGATGAGAAATATGACGTCACGTGACTTTGCCGATTATATCCGAGGCCGTATCACGGACGACGTCACCCACGACACCGACTACTACGGGGCGACGTTCTACGACCAGACAAAGACAGGGACGTCGAACGCCTGCGTCATTGACGCCGAGGGCAACGCCGTTACCATAACGTCCACGATAAATACATAGTAAGTTGAGAAGTCGTAGAATATGAATCACTTTCAGGAAACAAAACGCAAGAGCCGTTGCGATGTTGCTTCAACAAGGTATGCTGCTCGAGTAGATCTAACAACCAAGATTATACATGAAGATTTAGGATAAAACCCTTTGTATGTGCATCTTTCATTACAAGTCAGAAGTTGTTGCACCCCCCATGGTTTGAACGTATGCTGAAACCCACATACCACCTGTGGTATTGTAACCCCTGTGTTCCCGTTGATTTATCGGAGCAGATAATGGTAATGTGGTAGTGGTATTCACCTGTAGTGGTATTCACCTGTCATGGTATTTACATGTAGTTGTATTCGCATGTCGTGGTATTCACCTGTCGTGGTAATTATCTTTCATGGCATCTACCTGTCGTGGTATTCCCCTGTAGTGGTATTCACATGTTGTGGTATTTACCTCTCATGATCTTCACCTGTCGTGGTATTCACCTGTTGTGGTATGCACCTGTAGTGGTATTCACCTGTAGTGGTATCCACCTGTAGTGGTATTCACCTGTTGTGGTATGCACCTGTAGTGGTATTCACCTGTAGTGGTATCCACCTGTAGTGCTATTCACCTGTTGTGGTATTCACCTGTTGTTGTATTCACCTGTCGTGGGGTTCACATGTAGTGTTATTCACGTATTCACCTGTACTGGTATTCACCTGTCGTGGTATTCGCCTGTAGTGCTATTTACCTGTCGTGGTATTCACCTGTAGTGGTCTCCACTTGTAGTGCTATTCACCTGTCGTGGCGTTCACCTGTAGTGGTATTCACCTGTAGTGTTATCCACCTGTAGTGGTATTCGCCTGTCGTGGTTTTCACATGTAGTGGTATTGACCTGTCGTGGCCATGGTATTCACCTATAGTGGTAAGTATTTGTATGAAGTTATTAACCAGTGACTTTACTGGTCATGATATAGTCTGCATTTAGAAGAGAAATGGTTTTGACGCTTTTATTGTCATGAGCTTTTACAGGAATGTGATGAACTCATGCGTGCACGCTGAACCCTGTAGATGATATTCAGGGTGAAATCAGGCAGCACTGATTGGCATGGTATTGTAACTGCACTTTGTAATTTCACGCAGTTTTGGGTCCAAGGTTCTCGGACGTAGAACCGGAATTACCTTCAACAATGAAATGGACGACTTCTCCACGCCCGGCCTCATCAACACCTTCGGCGTCCCCGCCTCTGTAGCCAACTTCATCAAACCCAGGAAACACCCTCAGTCCTCCATGTGCCCGGCAATCATCGTCAACCAGACTACCGGTGACGTTGTCATGACGATAGGGCGCTTCCGGTGGTACCAGAATTACCACATCAGTGGCTTTGGTGGGTATAAACTATGGTAGTGTATCCACCCAGACAAAATATTTGGCCACATCCATGGACATTGTTGACGTTGTTTTATGATAATTATGATAATTACACACAAAACAATAAAACTAAATCCGGGATACACAATGTTGCCGGGATACTCAATGTTGCCGGATACACAATGTTACAGGAGACACAATGTTGAAAGCACAATTGAAATGTATACGCGAGGAATATTTGAGTTATTTTATCGAACCTTTAAACCTTTAAACAAAATCCGCCCACAATTTTCAATATCATTTATTGATGTACTCAAACAACTGAACAATCATTCAAGCAAAGCGTTGAAGTTTTACCCCTTTATCCAAATATTTGCTTTCCATATCTTCACTACGTCCCGCACTGCATCGTCTAGATATTATGACGACGACACCATTCAACCTTGTTTGATCGTCTGTCTGTCTAAATCTTGCGAGATTTCCTAGACAGGGTGCCTGTCCGCCTCGAGCCCAACTTGTATATGTTAGGTCGGCAGTGTTCGTCATTGTATGCCTTATCCGTATCTCCGTATCTCAGAAACAAATAAAATACGAACATACTGATGTCTTATCCATATATGGAACAAATATACAAGTACAGCTAAAATTATTATTATCATACATATATTTGTTTAAAGATTTCCGTGATTCTAGTATATGAAAGTAAGAGAGTGCATTGTACATCCTTACTATGAGTGGTCATTAAAGGTTCAGGTTATCTAAACAGCTAACTTAGACAATATTCAATACTCTTGATGCTGCGGTGTGGACATCCTCGCGCTAAAGCCACACAGGATCGAACATTCTGTCTCAGTCTATCGCAGTTATCAATACATGTTTGCTTGTTCTCGCCGTCAGGTGGCGATGTATGCCTTGAGGATGGGGGTGCCGATCGCTGATGCAGTTGATCACAAGCGTCTCCATCACCAGTTATTGCCCAAGCAAATACGTGTTGAGAGAGGTTTTTCTCAGGTAAATAGGTCGATTGTCGTCGGAATTTCTCCTCAGTCATAGTTACGTCTCTTACCCACCAGAGCTATACCTATACCTGTCTGTAAACGATGTGCAAAACGTAGTAGGGTATTGTCGTCGGTGGTCATACTGACACACTCTAATGTCTGCTAAAGACGTTGACAGGACGATGCAAGGGTTGACAGATTTTGTTCTTCGGTTTTGACACATATTGATGCTGTTTACGAAACACTCAGAGAAACTTAATTAACACGCTGAGCGTGAACATGATGCATGCTGGCACACGTCAACTTATTGGGTGCCCTGCATGTTGGCATACGTCACAGTATTGGTGACCCTGCATGTTGGCACACATCACAGTATTGGTGCCCCTGCATGTTGGCACACGTCACAGTATTGGTGGCCCTGCATGTTGGCACACACGGCACAATATTGGTGGGCCCTGCATGTTGGCACACGTCACAGTATTGGTGGCCCTGCATGTTGGCACACGTCACAGTATTGGTGCCCTGCATGTTGGCACACGTCACAGTATTGGTGGCCCTGCATGTTGGCACACGTCACAGTATTGGTGCCCCTGCATGTTGGCACACGTCACAGTATTGGTGCCCCTGCATGTTGGCACACGTCAAAATATTGTGTTCCTGGATGTTATCACACGTCACAATATTGGTGCCCTGCCTGTTGGCACACGTCACAGTATTGGTGCCCCTGCATGTTGGCACACGTCACAGTATTGGTGCCCCTGCTTGTTGGCACACGTCACAATATTGGTGCCCCTGCATGTTGGCACACGTCACAGTATTGGTGCCCCTGCATGTTGGCCCACGTCACAGTATTGGTGGCCCTGCATGTTGGCACACGTCACAATATTGGTGCCCCTGCATGTTGGCACACGTCACAGTATTGGTGGCCCTGCATGTTGGCACACGTCAAAATATTGTGTTCCTGGATGTTATCACACGTCACAGTATTGGTGCCCCTGCCTGTTGGCACACGTCACAGTATTGGCGCCCCGCATGTTGGCACAGATCACGGTATTGGTGCCCTGCTTGTTGGCCCACGTCACAATATTGGTGTCCATGCTTGTTGCTCCGTCTGTCATCAGCAGAGTGTCCAATCCATGGCAATAAACACGTGACGTCGAAGAGCGTCGCCGCCAGTTGCGCCCAAGGACAGCAAATGCAGTCAAGGTCACAATTAGAACTGCTGCTCAGGTAAGGGGGGTCCACTGTCGACTTTCATGGGAGAGGGAATCACATTTCAATATGTCCAAATGTGCATTCAATGACCGTTGACGTCGATCAGCCTGATTGTTTTTAAGTGGATTGGTATCACTATGATTGGCCTACTGAGCTCCATATTGCCCATGTCGGGATATATATACATGTATAGATATGGTAAATACATTATATAACTCTCCCTTGTAGGACATCATAGACGGGTTAAAGGTCAAAGGTCATGAAATAGACATGAACACTGCTGCGTCTGTAGTGTCGGCGATCCACGTGACCGGGGGCATGCTCCACGCCGTCGCCGACGTCAGGAAAGGGGGAGGACCGGCTGGGTATTAAGGACATCGTGATTGGAAACGTGCACGTTAGCGTTATCGTTGTTGGAGACGTACTTATTTACGAACTCGTCGTTGGAGATTTCAAGTATAACAGCAGAACTGATCATAACGGAAGCAAACTACATTGTTAATTGTTGAGCCAAAATGTCTATGTCATGGCTGTAAAATTATATTTACATTTCTAACTCATTTACATATTTTAATATGATAGTGAAATAATCCACAGACGTGTATACCGTTATTTCATCACTGCTAGATATACACAAACATACCAAAGTCATGACTGACAATAATTGTATAGGGATGTTTCAGAGCGGTTCAATTACTTTACATCTATTCAGAATCCTGATGGTATGCGATATATTCGTGCTCATGTATCTGAAGACGTGGTAATGTATTTCCTATCAAGACTGTATCAATACATCTGGTGTNCAACGCTGTGAGTATCAAGACTGTATCAATACATCTGGTGTCAACGCTGTGAGTATCAAGACTGTATCAATACATCTGGTGTCAACGCTGTGAGTATCAAGACTGTATCAATACATCTGGTAAAAAATCTGTACTGATCAATGGTTTGGGTATCAAGACTGTTAATACATTAGGTGGCAAAGATGTGGACATTACCATTGTATTGCTCCTGGATGTACCAATGCTGTGGACATTACCATTGTATTACTCCTGGATGTACCAATGCTGTGGACATTACCATTGTATTACTCCTGGATGTACCAATGCTGTGGACATTACCATTGTATTGCTCCTAGATGTACCAATGCTGTGGACATTACCATTGTATTGCTCCTGGATGAACCAATGTTTTGGACATTACCATTGTATTACTCCTGGATGTACCAATGCTGTGGACATTACCACTGTATTGCTCCTGGATGTACCAATGCTGTGGACATTACCACTGTATTACACCTGGATGTACCAATGCTGTGTATATTACCATTGTATTACACCTGGATGTACCAATGCTTTGGACATTACCATTGTATTGCTCCTGGATGTACCAATGCTGTGTACATTACCATTGTATTGCTCCTGGATGTACCAATGCTGTGGACATTACCACTGTATTACACCTGGATGTACCAATGCTTGGACATTACCATTGTATTGCTCCTGGATGTACCAATGCTATGTACATTATCATTGTATTGCTCCTGGATGTACCAATGTTGTGTATATTACCATTGTATTACACCTGGATGTACCAATGCTTTGGACATTATCATTGTATTGCTCCTGGATGTACCAATGCTGTGGACATTACCACTGTATTACACCTGGACGTACCAATGCTTTGGACATTACCATTGTATTGCTCCTGGATGTACCAATGCTATGTACATTATCATTGTATTGCTCCTGGATTTACCAATGCTGTGGACATTATCATTGTATTGCTCCTGGATGTACCAATGCTTTGGACATTATCATTGTATTGCTCCTGGATAATAATAATAATAATAATAATAGGCCATTTATATAGCGCCTTTCCACGTCACAGGGATATGCTCAAAGCGCTTCCTGAGCTCAAAGTTAAAACTATATACAGTTGGCAGGTACGGATGATTGGAAGTCACTTGTAGCGAAGAAATAGATGAGTCTTTAGTCGTGTTTTGAATGTACTTAGGGAAGGAGATGATTTTAACTCGATAGGGAGAGAGTTCCACAGAGAAGCTGCTGCATATGAAAAGGTCCTTGAGCCAAATGATTTGAGACTGTAGCTCGGGACAGCAAGTAACAGTTGTTGTGATGAGCGCAGGGTTCTTTCTGGAGAGTAATGTGTCAGAAGGTCTTGAAGGTAGGAAGGTCCTGAGTTGTAGAAAGACTGGTAGGTGAGGCAGAGAATCTTGAAATCAATCCTTTCACGAATACGGAGCCAGTGTAGAGAGTTTAGGATGGGAGAGATGTGACAGCGAGGACTGGTGAGAGTGATGATGCGTGCAGCTTTGTTCTGGATTTTCTGAAGACGATGGAGTTGAGAGGAAGAGATGCCAAACAGTAAACTGTTGCAGTAATCCAGGCGGGATAAAATCAGTGTCCGCACAAAGGGTGGCAGTGGCTTCTTTGTTAGGACTTTGCGGATGCTGCCGATGTTCTTCAGATGGTAGTGGCAGGTCTTTACTAGATGATTTATTTGCTTGTCCATGCTGAGGTTTGAGTCCAAAAGAACGCCAAGGTTTTCACAAGAGGAGAAAAAGGAATCGAAGATTGCCCAATGGAGATATCTTTGATGATAAGGTTTCGTTGTCTTGAGATTGTGGAGATGACCATTGTTTCTGTTTTATAGTCGTTAAGTTTCAGCTTGTTAGCAGACATCCAGGATCTTGTGCTCGAGAGGCATGCTTCAAGGTTGGACTTGCACTCTAACTGACTTTGTTCTGACGACTTAAAACTGTCAAACAATTGGCTGTCGTCCGCATAGAAATGATGAGGCACATGATAAGCAGACATCAGTTTTCCGAGCGGTTGAGTATACAGGAGAAAAGAGTTGGTCCAAGAACTGATCCCTGGGGAACTCCACAGGTTAGGGTGTGACTGGATGATGAAGACGTTCCGATGTGAATGGACTGGGTTCTGTCTGAAAGGTAGGATCTTAGCCAGTCAAGAACTGTATTAGTCAAACCAAATTCTTTCACCAAACGCTCAAGAAGAATTTCATGGTTAATTGTGTCGAAAGCCGCAGATAAATCCAGGAGGACAAGCAAAGCAGATTCACCATGGTCGACTGCGGATCTGACAGAGTTCAAGACATAATTTAGAGCAGTTTCTGTGCTGTGAGCCTGCCTGTAGGCAGATTGGTAGCAATCAGTCAAGTTATGCCCAGAAAGATGATCCGAGAGTTGTTGTTTGACTACTTTCTCCAGAACTTTAGACATGAACATCAAATTTGAGACAGGACGATAGTTTTTAGACTCTGAGGGTCAAGCGTGGTTTTCTTGATGAGTGGTTTGACTACAGCTCGCTTTAAAGCATGATGGTACACAACCTGATGATAAACTTAGGTTGATGATCTTGGTAATGATTGGCAGAATGATATCCAGTATTTTCAAAAGGAATTTTGTCGGGATAGGATCAAGCTCACATGAAGTTGGTTTTGACGAAAGCATTATTTTCTTGACCTCAGATTCTGTTACTGGACGGAATGAACTGAGCTGGGTACCAATGGGCTCCCCGAATACAACATCCTCAGAAGAAGAATCAATATCACCTCGTAGTTTCGTGATCTTCTCATTGAAGAAGGTGTTGAAATCCTCTGCCAATGTCTTTTCCTCGCCATGAGGAAGTAACACTTCCTTAGATTTTCCAAGGATCTTGTGGAGAGAGCTGTGTAAACGTTTTGGATTTTCTGCAATCCTAGAAATTTCCTCATTGATGTAATGGGCGCGAGCATTCCTGATTTCTTTGGCAACATTGTTTCGGGCACATTTGTACAATTGTCTATGGATCTCCAAGCCAGAGATGCGCCATGTGCGCTCAGCAAAGTGTCTCTTCCTCTTTGCCTCACGGACTTGATCGTTGTACCACGGTGATGCTTCATGATTACGCATTTGCTTCAATTTAACGGGGGCGTGTTTATCTAAGACGGCCGTCAAAGTAGAGTTAAAGAGATCAGATAGCTCGTTAACGTCATCAGATGTGTTAGAAAACAGACCTGAATTGCTCAGATCATGACAGAATATGCCAATGTCAATTTTCTTCAGGTTGCGAGCTGTGATGAACTCGGTATTCGGAGTGGGTCTTTGGAAATTCAGAAGGAAGGAGATCATGAAATGATCGGATATCTGCAAATCATTGACTTCTAGGTCTGTTACCAGATCATCAAATCCTGAGATAACCCAGTCAAGCACATGACCAGAGCGATGTGTGGAACAGCTGACATGTTGTTTGAGGCTGTGGGATTCCAGTACGTTGAGCACTTGCTTAGTTAAGGAATTTTGTTTGATATCATAATGGACATTAAAGTCACCCATGATTACACAAGATCCAAGTTTGGGACTTAGTAAGTCACAGAGTGAAGAAAATTCATCGCAGAAGTTTGAGTTAGTGACGTTATTCACTCTTGATGGTGGGGGCCTATAGAGACACACAATTTTAAAAGATTTTTTACCACAAGTGACAGTGACAAGCAAATATTCAAAATGAAGCAAAGTCAGTATGTAGGTTTGACTTTTCAATAATCAAATCCTTCCTGTAGATCAGTGCGACACCCCTCCTCTCCTGTTTGGTCTGGGTACATTAAACAGTTTGTAGCCTGGCGGGGTAATTTCATGGCATTTTGACTCATCACCGACGGCAGCTAGCCAAGTTTCAGTGAGAGAAAGAGCAAATCGATGTCATGATCCAGCATATAGTCGTATATTTCAACTGTTTTGTTTTGCAAGATTGGGAATTAAATAGATGAACTTTAATCAAATCAGAAGGTTTTGAATTTCCACTTGACTGAATTCCAGGGACATGGGTTGAAAGCTCGTTCATTGACTTATCCAAATTACTGAACACAGCACCTGTTGGTTGATTGTTATGAATCCAAAATGTACCAATGCTGTGGACATTATCATTGTATTGCTCCTGGATGTACCAATGCTGTGTATATTACCACTGTATTGCTCCTGGATGTACCAATGCTGTGGACATTATCATTGTATTGCTCCTGGATGTACCAATGCTTTGGACATTATCATTGTATTGCTCCTGGATGTACCAATGCTGTGGACATTATCATTGTATTGCTCCTGGATGTACCAATGCTGTGGACATTATCATTGTATTGTTCCTGGATGTACCAATGCTGTGGACATTATCATTGTATTGCTCCTGGATGTACCAATGCTTTTGACATTTCCATTGTATTGCTCCTGGATGTACCAATGCTGTGTACATTATCATTGTATTGCTCCTGGATGTACCAATGCTGTGTACATTATCATTGTATTGCTCCTGGATGTACCAATGCTGTGGACATTACCATTGTATTACTCCTGAATGTAACAATGCTGTGGACATTACCATTATATTACACCTGGATGTACCAATGCTGTGTATATTACCACTGTATTGCTCCTGGATGTACCAATGTTGTGTACATTACCATTGTATTACTCCTGGATGTACCAATGCTGTGTACATTATCATTGTATTGCTCCTGGATGTACCAATGCTGTGTATATTACCACTGTATTGCTCCTGGATGTACCAATGCTGTGTACATTACCACTGTATTGCTCCTGGATGTACCAATGCTGTGGACATTACCAGTGCATTGCTCCTGGATGTACCAATGCTGTGTACATTACCACTGTATTGCTCCTGGATGTACCAATGCTTTGGACATTATCATTGTATTGCTCCTGGATGTACCAATGCTGTGGACATTATCATTGTATTGCTCCTGGATGTACCAATGCTGTGGACATTATCATTGTATTGCTCCTGGATGTACCAATGCTTTGGACATTACCATTGTATTGCTCCTGGATGTACCAATGCTGTGTACATTATCATTGTATTGCTCCTGGATGTACCAATGCTGTGTACATTATCATTGTATTGCTCCTGGATGTACCAATGCTGTGGACATTACCATTGTATTACTCCTGAATGTAACAATGCTGTGGACATTACCATTATATTACACCTGGATGTACCAATGCTGTGTATATTACCACTGTATTGCTCCTGGATGTACCAATGCTGTGTACATTACCATTGTATTACTCCTGGATGTACCAATGCTGTGTACATTATCATTGTATTGCTCCTGGATGTACCAATGCTGTGTATATTACCACTGTATTGCTCCTGGATGTACCAATGCTGTGTGTACATTACCACTGTATTGCTCCTGGATGTACCAAGCTGTGGACATTACCAGTGCATTGTATTGCTCCTGGATGTACCAATAATGCTGTGTACATTACCATTGTATTGCTCCTGGATGTACCAATGCTGTGGACATTACCATTGTATTGCTCCTGGATGTACCAATGCTGTGGACATTACCATTGTATTGCTCCTGGATGTACCAATGCTGTGTGTATTAATACTGTATGGATACTTTTGGTGTCACTTCTTTGAGTATTAAAGCTGTGTCAATACTCCAGTTGTCAATGTTGTCTCAAGACAATAATGTATCAATAATGTACGTAAGAATGCTGCAAGTATTGATACTGCATGAATACTGCTGATATCAATGCTACTTAATATACTGGATCACTGATCTATGCCTAAATGTGGACTAGTACTGTGACACAATTGTTGATGTCAATTTTAGTACTGTGACAGAAATGACTATAGATCAAAAGCCACCCTGTTTAGATTCTCTGTCACCAGTGTTTTGTGTGCATCAAGCAACACCGAGTCATTGAGCACGGATGTCACGTAATTACAAAATAGGCCAGTAGAAATCGACGTCAAAATAAAATAACCTAGACATTTGTGATAACAAGCCAATTATTGCAGGAAACTGTTCATAGGTGTCCATTTATCATGTACACAAAACCCAATAAAAATCAAGAATGGGGAAATATGTTTTTGAGGGTGTGCAACAAAGGGCCAGAAGCTTTGTTTTCAGCAAACTACGCAAAAGCAGTTGTAAGAAGATAGCACCGTTGCTATGTAAACAAACAGCTGTCAACTGTCAAGCTCCTGTCAAGCTCCTGTCAAGGTGGACAAAATCTGGGTATGTATGAACAAAATTGAACACAGACATTTACCAAATGCATTTAAATATCCCCCAGATGCAATATCCACATGTTAAGCATGGACATATATAAAATAAAAATAGCAGAAGGTCACTTTGCAATCACTAAGCAGAGGCATGGTGACAGTGTCAAATTATCCTTGTTATTATTCTCCAAATAGGATTTTAACTTACAGTTAAAAGGCTATATGCAATGCAAATGTTAGCCATATATTGGCAAGTTAATTCTGGGCTAGGTTTTACACTCATTAGAGCCACATCAAAGAATCCTAGTTCTTTTTTCATGATGTTACTATAAATAGACTGCAGCCATCTATGTTTACTTTTCATAATTATATGTTTGCATGGAATTATAACCTCACTATGAGGTGTGTAGCACTTATCAATATTCTACATCAATTATGTTTGCCTAATGAATTAAAATTACCCCTCAAATGTAAGTATTTTTCAAGTCAAAATAAAGGATCTGTTTGATGCCAAGGTCAAGGTCAAATACTGCAGATAATATTTTCTTGACAACATATTATATATGTATGTCAAAACCCTTCAGATGTAAACATTTTGTTTTACCTAGAATATCAACTGCTAAAATACTATTGATAGTGTTATCACTATTGGGACTCTCTAATTCACGAATATTGTTTATTATTAGGTGATATTTCAATAACATATTTCAAGTGTAAGCATTGTATTCTCCACCGAAACCCAGTATATCAATGCAGATAATTGAGATAATTTTGTTAAACTACAAAACATGTACAACAAATGTACATGTTAAACAACCAGTAAAGTTTTTATATTTGAAGGTTAGATGAAAAAATCATTGTATTTCCATTGTATTTCCCTTTATTGATAATTAACACAGAAAGTTGCTTGTTATTATTATTTGTCAAAATATGCTTATTAGGATTATTTTTACTCCATGCAGATGTTTTGGGAAAATACCAAATGTTCCAATTATCACAGTTAGTGAAATATAGAAGATGTTGATCCTTTACATATTAAGAATTGTGATAAATTTCTCTAAATGTAGAATTTAATTCAAACATTTTACTTATTTACTTCTAGTTATCAATATCCTTCTTCACTTTCAGCCATGCAGTTAATTGTGTAATCAGCTTGGTGCTTTTGAGGTGAAAGTTCGAGAGTCTGAAGAAATTCAAGTCTTTGCTGAATTGTTCTGCTTAATGTAAGTTTTTCAATATATTCATACATAAACATCTTCACAATTTCTTGTGTCTATCTTTCTTATTTAGATTTTTGTTAAATTTCTTTACATGTAGAATTTACCTTTTAAAACCTGACTTGGTATTTCATTATTTTAAACTGAGCTGCTTAACAATTGTTTTCTTTACTTTCAGTCATGCTATTTCCAGACATGACTTGCATCATCTGTTGAAGAGGTGCTGGTTAGGTGTAACTGGGAGAGAGGAGATTTAACATTTTGGCTTAAAGTTCTGCTGAAAGTAAGTCAGTCAATATATTCACATGTCTACAGGGAAACAAAGATATACTTTAATTTTAAAATTTAATGTGAAAAAAAATAGTTCTATATTTCTGATGACTTACATTCCAATGATAAGAAATCTGATCATTTTATTAAAATATTAACTTTGTATTTATTTCTTTTCTGCTTTTCTTAACAATTGTTCCCCTTACTTTCAGCCATGCAGTTACAGACATGAGTTGTGTGATCTGTCAAGGAAGTGCTGGTGAGGTGAAACTGGGAGACAAGGGGTTCAACTCTTTGCTGAAAGTTTCAGCACAACGCAATGATTCGCTATTTGTAACGCTTGGATCAGAAGACAGCAAATATGTTCATGAAAAATGCCGCAAGGCCTACACCTCAGCATTTAATGTAATAAAGGCCCAGAAGAGCAACACAGATAATATACAGCCGTGTGTTCTGAGGTCTGTCAGATCTGATGGAACTGATTTTGATTTTAAGACTCATTGCATCATTTGTACCAATAAGATTGATTTTGATGATCTACAAAACATAGAAGCAGACATTCCGGCATAAGCCATGTTGAGATTATTGGTTCTGAAAAGAAAAGCTTACTACAGGAAACACTTCTGTCTATTTGTAATGAAAGAACTGATGACCAGGCAGCTGATATTAAAGCCCGCATCATTGTCGCAGGAGACATCCGAGCAGCTGAGGCAACATATCACAGACATTGTATGCAGTCCTTCATGTCTCAGCACGATAGGAAGATGAACATCACCTCTCAGGAGTCAGGTAGGGATTTCCAGGACCAGACTTTCAAGTCATGGTGTGAGGAGCTCCCAGTAATGATGGAGCATGGGAAACAGTCTACGGTTCAAGACCTACTAGATCAGTATGCAAGTCACCTTCCACCAGAAATTGTTCCCTACAGTGTTAAACACTTCAAGCGAAAACTTATAAAAGAACTTGGAACTGATGTTACTATCTCAGAAGTTGATGGAAGACCAGATATTGTTACACTTAAACATCAGGCAAGTTCAATATTGTCTGAGTCATACCATGATGCATTTGATACATTAGCTGACCAAGACATTAAGACAGCAAAGGATCTGGGAAGAACAATTAAGGATCTAATAAAAAATGTAACGACTGACTCTGAAAGGTATCCTGAGCCATCTGAAGTTGACATCAATACTCTTGAACACCAAATTCCTCAAATCCTCCATGAGTTTATGCAAAGCATCTTTGACAAACCTCGTACAACATCAGCATCTCTCAAACAACGGATACTGATAGCATCTGTGTGCCATATCCTCATGCAAGCCTCGCATCAGTCATTTACATCACCACTTCTTCTGTCGACTGGACTATTCATTCACCAGACTACAAGATCAAGAGTTGCTCTCAATCTCCTGTCATCACTGGGAGTAAGTGTGTCTTATGACCAGGTTATGGATTTTCAGAAGGCTGCTGCTGTAAGTCAGGCCAACATCAATTCAACTGAATCACCATCCAGAGATGTTACCAGCCATGGGTTCTCTCAGTGGGTGGCCGATAACTTTGACCACAATGAAGACACGCTGAATGGGCAGCAGTCAACTCATGTGATGGGTATTGTCACCTGCCAGACTCCAGCGCAACATTGTCTAGTGAACATACCTAGGAGAAAAGTTTCATCATCAGATGTACTTACAGAGGGCAACTTTGGAAATATTGTTCGTCCGTATAAACAGCCTCTCAGAAGTCTTATGTCTGACATGAAATTCAAGCAAATGCCAAACGTCACCATTTCTTTGCAGAACTTTCTTGAGCTAGATACACTATGGCTGCTGTCTAGTGTTTACCTGAACTCAACACCAAATTGGCAAGGTTTTATGTCAGAGATTACCAGTGGCCATTGCATATGCACTTCTGTGACCTATAATCCAATGATACCACTGAATCCACAGACCAATGAAGCAGTATACAGCACAATGAAATATGTTGACTCCCAGAGAAGACAACGAGAGCAGTGTTGTGCCCAACTCACTTTTGACCAGCCACTTTATGCCAAAGCATACAAGATAAAGAGTGACAATCAAGATGAGTTTTCTCATATTCAGTTGCGTCTTGGAGGCTTTCATCAACTCATGTCGTATCTAGGTGCAGGCTGCAAAATTATGGAGGACAGCGGCTTAGAAGAACTGTGGGCAAATGTTTATGCATGTAAAAGTCTCCCCAAAATGGTAGATGGAAAATCTTACACTAAGACACTCCGTGCTTGTCTGTTGACTGATGCTGCACTCCATGCTGTACTTACTGAGTCTGTCAAACCATCACTTGACAATGAAGGGAGAGATGATGAATCTATGTTCTCGTCCAGTGAACTATTTCTCTCAGAAGAAGCAAAGGTAACCTTGCCACACTGCAACATAAGCTATTTCAAAGAAATGATGAAGTTTCAGGCTCAGAAGAAACACTCAAGGAGATTCACCTGAAACTGTTGAACCTGAAAGAGGAAAAAGAAAACGAAGACAAGTAAACTTTGGCTGATGTTTATGGACTTTGTTTCAAATGTGAGAATGTTCATCCAGAGCTGAACGATCTGGTAACTGGATGTTGCATCTCAAGGCCACTGAAGATATGCTTCCCCTATTTGCTGCCTCAGGTCACAACAATTATGCCAAGTTCTGTCGCTTATATTTGCAAGACTGCCAAGATCTATGTCAATGTCTGCGTGGTCCAATGGAGAGAGGATTGTTCACAGTCAGAAGGAATCCCCAAGAGATTTTGGAGTGGAACCTGGAGCGATATGACCATTGAACAGTGCCTCATGAGAGCAGGAAAACACAAGGAGGGTTAATCAATATCACCCATAAGGACTCTGCCAGAACAAAATGGTTGTTATCAGCTCACATTGTTGCACAATACACTGATGCACTGCGACTGATGACTGGCACGACAACAGAGGTTACAGATCATCACAGAGATGTCAACCCAGGCAGGATAAAGCAAGATCTGGCTGATTTGCAAACTTTCATCACTTTTCTCCGAGCACACAACCCTTTTGACACACCTCATCAAGATCAGCTGAGAAATATTGCTACTGGTGTGGTTGCAATCGACAAGGTTAATGCTCATGATGCAGCTGAGATTGGTCTCAAGATTCAAGCAAATCTGACTGGAAAGAGATTTGGAGATGTTGTCATGAAGAAATCTGATCAAGTGGTCACATTTGCTGTCATGAAGAAATCAGTACGCCTCTCTGATGGAGAAGAACTGCGAATGTCATCAACAGAGCTCTACCAACGACTGTTGGCAATGACTCTCGTCAATGGTCCTCCATCACCAAGTGTCTTCTCCTATGAGCTAGCAGCAGTGTCGCCAGCTCTGTTTAACGATGACGGGTCAATGAGGAAATGTCAAAAAGTCCACACTGGCTAATTTCATACTTGATAGCCACCACAAGGAAATAGTGCATGCTGCTGAAGCAGGAACAGTGATCGACGGATGTGCACTTCTTCAACAAGTGCCGTGGCCAAAGATTGGATGCATTGTTGATCTTTGTCAAATGTTTATTGACAATGTTAAGCATAGAACACTGAGGTATCACCCATTATGTGTTGTATTTGACAGCTACCTAACATCAACCACCAAGGAACCAGAGCAGAAAAGAAGAAAGTTCATGAAGGTATCATCACCTGACATTGTAGTTTCAGCTACAACACCAGTTCCTCAAGACAAGTCTGCATTTTTGTCAAACAAGCACAACAAACAAGCTCTGATCAACCTCATTGGAGCAAAGCTTCAAGAGGATGGCATTACTGTCGAACATGCAGGCGAGGAAGGTGATGCCGATGTTGTTGTTGTCCGAAAAGCACTGGAAATGGCTGAGGGCCTCTGCTGAAGTTGTTGTTTTGGCTGATGACACAGACATCCTTGTCTTACTCCTTCACCACAGCAAACCCAACACCAACATTTTCATGAAGACCAAGAAACAACTAGTCTCTGTCAATCAGTGCAAACAAGGTTTGGGAAATGATGTATGTCATTTGCTCCTTTTGTACATGCCATGTCAGGATGTGACACCACTTCAGCAATGTTTGGGATTGGAAAGGTTAAACATCTCAAATTGTTGCAGAAATCTCAACCACTCAGAAAGACTGTGTCAAGATTTGGAAATCCATCCTCTTCAAAAGAATCTGTCATAGAAGCTGGAGAAAAGTTTGTGAGTTCTCTGTATAGCAACACAGATGACATATACAGGTTAGATGATTTGAGATATCTCTTTGCTGTATCAACAAAATTCACATCTGTTGAAAGAATGCCGCCAACAAGCCGAGCATGTGCATTCCATTCCCTACGAGTGCATCACCAGGTATGTACATGGATCCATCTCAAGACTGTGCTGGACAAACATGAACATGGGTTTCAAACTATCTGCAACACTGTTACACCTATAATAACTGATAAGTGTGCTGCCCCAGCCAACCTATTGAAGGAAATCCGATGTTCATGTATAGCTGGTACACAACTGTGTAATAACTGTACATGTTCCAAGAAGAGAATTCCTTGTAGCATCCACTGCAAGTGTAGGGGATCATGTTCAAATCCATCTTCTATTGTTGGAGCTATCTCAGAAGAATGACTGGACTTGGCCCAGCATGAACTGCACCTCAGGGAATACAAAGGGACATATATATAGTCTGACAGTTCCATACACTATTTCAGAACAAAGTGACTAATTGTGTATTGGATAAAGTGATATATGTTATTTCAAAGTTAAATGTGAACAGAAGTTGTTCAGAATTAGGTCAGGGACAGTCATATAACAGTGACAGTGATAACTTGTGATACCATTTTCTGCTGGAATTAAACATTTATTCAGATGGTTTTCACAGCACCAGAGTAATATTGGTGAGTGATTCTGTATGTAACAGCTTTTAAAATAATACATTATTAAGGAAAATATAAACTTTTCCTGAAATCCTTTTTGATTAAGAGTTTGTAAATAACCTTTATAGAGACATAGAAATTGTCTGAAAAATGGAATAGAACATTGAAGCACATGATTTTATGATTTTCAGCCTTTTCAAAACTAATTAATATGCAGGTATCAGAGAAAATGTTTGTATCTTTTAACATTTTAATTTTCTGAATGTTTCAATAGTGATGTTCAACTTTTGAATTTGTTATATCTGCTATTCCATCAAAATACAATGTACATACTGGAAGTAAATTTGCAGGATCTGTGAATGTTGAGAGAACGGCCATCTTGAATCAAGATGGCCGCCATGGTATATAGGTCATGTGATTAAAATACACATTTTATTTTTTAATACAGTTTTAACTTTGCCCTGCAATTGCTAAATGTGAGTAAGGTGGAAAAGTAAAAAATAACAATTGTTTCAGAAATGCACAAGACTAGCAAGTGCGAATATTGGTATACATTTTCAGAAAAAATCATTTTTTTCTCTCGTTACAAAAGACTGAAAAATAAAATTTCCCCACTCTTGATTTTTCTTGGGTTTTTTTTGGTGAATCAGTAAACATCAAAGTATGAAAAAACCCAAAAATTGGCCTGTTATCAGAAATGTCTAGGTTCAGTGCAGTTTCTACTGGCCTAAAAGGACAACTTTCATAATCCTCACTGACGTTTTCCGGGCAGGTAGATCCAGGGTCACAATCCTCACTGACGTTAGCCGGGCAGCTAGATCCAGGGTCACAATCCTCACTGACGTTAGCCGGGCAGCTAGATCCAGGGTCACAATCCTCACTGACGTTAGCCGGGCAGCTAGATCCAGGGTCACAACCCTCACTGACGTTAGCCGGGCAGCTAGATTCAGGGTCACAATCCTCACTGACGTTAGCCGGGCAGCTAGATCCAGGGTCACAATCCTCACTGACGTTAGCCGGGCAGCTAGATCCAGGGTCACAATCCTCACTGACGTTAGCCGGGCAGCTAGATCCAGGGTCACAATCCTCACTGACGTTAGCCGGGCAGCTAGATTCAGGGTCACAATCCTCACTGACGTTAGCCGGGCAGCTAGATTCAGGGTCACAATCCTCACTGACGTTAGCCGGGCAGCTAGATCCAGGGTCACAATCCTCACTGACGTTAGCCGGGCAGCTAGATCCAGGGTCACAATCCTCACTGACGTTAGCCGGGCAGCTAGATCCAGGGTCATCCTCAATCCTCACAGGGTCACAATCCTCACTGACGTTAGCCGGGCAGCTAGATCCAGGGTCACAATCCTCACTGACGTTAGCCGGGCAGCTAGATCCAGGGTCACAATCCTGACGTTGTCGGGCGTTAGCCGGGCAGCTAGATCCAGGGTCACAATCCTCACTGACGTTAGCCGGGCAGCTAGATTCAGGAGTCAGCAATCCTCACTGACGTTAGCCGGGCAGCTAGATCCAGGGTCACAATCCTCACTGACGTTAGCCGGGCAGCTAGATCCAGGGTCACAATCCTCACTGACGTTAGCCGGGCAGCTAGATCCAGGGTCACAATCCTCACTGACGTTTTCCGGGCAGCTAGATCCAGGGTCATAATCCGATCATGGTACGGCTGTATCTCTCCATGGCGGGATTACCGACCAGTGAAGCTGTTCGTTGTATTGTTACACATCAACTTCACGATATTGCTGTTTGTGATGTTGATGCACATCAACTTAACGATATTCATGTTTGTGATGTTGATACACATCAACTTAACGATATTGCTGTTTGTGATGTTGATACACGTCAACCTAACGATATTGCTGTTTGTGATGTTGTTACACATCAACTTAACGATATTGCTGTTTGTGATGTTGATACACGTCAACCTAACGATATTGCTGTTTGTGATGTTGATACACATCAACTTAACGATATTGCTGTTTGTGGTGTTGTTACACATCAACCTAACGATATTGCTGTTTGTGATGTTGTTACACATCAACTTAACGATATTGCTGTTTGTGATGTTGTTACACATCAACTTAACGATATTGCTGTTTGTGATGTTGTTACACATCAACTTAACGATATTGCTGTTTGTGATGTTGTTACACATCAACCTAACGATATTGCTGTTTGTGATGTTGATACACATCAACCTAACGATATTGCTGTTTGTGATGTTGATACACATCAACCTAACGATATTGCTGTTTGTGATGTTGATACACATCAACTTAACGATATTGCTGCTCATGGCAATGCTTGATTCTGATTGGTGTAAAAGAGATATTCATTTCCTACTTTTCACCTGTCATCATACGATCATGAGTCGCCTGTAGCTTACCTGTCCGATGAAATAAAAGATGGCTGTCGTTCACCCATTACAGCTGGATACTGTGTGTCTATATTTATACTTGTACTAGAATTAGACAAAAGGATCTGGAAAGTACTGCAGGGTGTTGTCATCAGTGTGTCCTGCTTCATCACATCTCGCGTAACAAGGAGTCCAGGCTTGTGTGTAATGATCGTCATACCCTGCTCAGGCCTTCATCACAAGTCGGAATACTGTAATACCCTGCTCAGGCCTTCATTACAAGCCGGAATACTGTAATACCCTGCTCAGACCTTCATTACAAGCCGGAATACTGCAACTAAGAGTTGAATATTTCCGTCACACTCTTTATTGCTACAGTCACCGCTCTGTATTATGTTACCTTTGAATCTGTATGTAACTCTATGTTGCAATGCCATAGTGATACCCTTGTATTGACTTGTGAACTTAAATGTTAGAATGCAAAAACATCAGTTGTCTGTTGTCTGTTGGTTTGACGCCTGGATTCTATTAAGGCTAACAATTTCAACTTAGGTGTGATACACGTAACAGGGTAAATCCAAAAATACGATGTTTGACAACCTTTACTGTAACCCTGACTAGTTTGAAGATGAAATGACAACACTTGAACGAAGACATATCTTTGGAATACATTTGCTAACGTTTGTAGAACTAATAAATGGTACTAAAACAAACAAAAAGTGATTTAAATACTAGTACTTTATTCTTGACAACATAATGTTCACTACCCTTCTTGTGAAACTCGTCTCTCCTGGTTATATCTAACCGATCTAACCTGGTAGTACCTAACCTGTCTCACCTGGTGGTACCTAACCCGTCTCACCTGGTGGTACCTAACCCGTCTCACCTGGTGGTATCTAACCCGTCTTACCTGGTGGTATCTAACCGATCTAACCTGGTAGTACCTAACCTGTCTCACCTGGTGGTACCTAACCCGTCTCACCTGGTGGTATCTAACCCGTCTCACCTGGTGGTATCTAACCCGTCTCACCTGGTGGTACCTAACCCGTCTCACCTGGTGGTACCTAACCCGTCTCACCTGGTGGTACCTTACCCGTCTCACCTGGTGGTACCTAACCCGTCTCACCTGGTGGTACCTAACCCGTCTCACCTGGTGGTATCTAACCCGTCTCACCTGGTGGTATCTAACCCGTACCTGGTGGTATCTAACCCGTCACCTGGTGGTATCTAACCCGTCTTACCTGGTGGTATCTAACCCGTCCACCTGGTATCTAACCCGTCTCACCTGGTGGTATCTAACCCGTCTCACCTGGTGGTATCTAACCCGTCTCACCTGGTGGTATCTAACCCGTCTCACCTGGTGGTATCTAACCCGTCTTACCTGGTGGTATCTAACCTGTCTCACCTGGTGGTACCTAACCCGTCTCACCTGGTGGTACCTAACCCGTCTCACCTGGTGGTATCTAACCCGTCTCACCTGGTGGTACCTAACCCGTCTCACCTGGTGGTACCTAACCCGTCTCACCTGGTGGTATCTAACCCGTCTCACCTGGTGGTACCTTACTGCGCAATTGATAATTATGTACCTTGGTCTTTTAAACCTTTTCATTTATGCCCGTGTAGTATTGGATTCTTTCTACACTAGCATCTAGAACATCGAACACACGCCCAGACGCACGCACGCACGCACACCCACACGCACGCACACACCCACACGCACGCACGCATAAACAAGTTCCTCTGCCCCGCCCTCTACACTTGACCTGCAGGTCCGACTACTAAAGGTTACGACCCTTGTTTACTCTCGTCTTTCGCGAGATTATACGAGGCACACTTCAAGTACTCGCTCTCTCACTGTGTGCCAGTTATTAACGGTGATCGGAGCTCTCAACGTACAACAGTTTGGTTGACAGCTGACAGGGAAGGTATGTACTGAAATCTAAATTATTCCCGTTTACGTTGACTATTCTTCTGTTTTACATTTAACATATCGATGCTTCACCTTCTATATGGACAGCCGCGTTATATCCGGGACAAAGTTTGATCATTAAGGGAAAGGTGAACCCGTCGTTACTTTAACTTTCATTATTAACGGGTCACGATTTGAAGACGAAAAACGCCAGAAAAGCAAAGCTTTACAATAAGTGATGTCAACAGGTGCGCCACAAAGTTCATTAGCTGGCAGTGTTTTATACAGCGCTTGCTTCTGTCGGTGTTGATGTTTAGTTGACACATGTAACGCCGTACCTGTTATACTATATACTGCACCGCCAGTGTAAACCGGGGAACTGTCATTATCATGAAGAAAACGAGAGGTCAATAGTAAGATCATCTATTAAAATGACAAAAATAGTTAGGGATATATATACATTTTGATATTATCAATAAAGATATAAATAAAATTTATTCATTCATTGACACACTGATAAAATTTCAATCTTAAAAATACCAATATCCCAATCTTATTTTGTCCAGTATATTTTTTAATTGGAAGTACGCCTTTATCCCTGTATTGCAGTGGAACCTTATATATCGGGAATTTCTGTGTTATTCGTCCCACTGACCAACAGGCTTGTACTGTTCCTCGAGGTAGACTGAGGTCACGCCGGCTAAGCTCGCTGGAGGCGATCACACTCGCCGTTAGTCTGTCACAACAGCCTGCATTCAGTACAAGCATGACAAAACGCCTCAATAACATCCCACGCTCTGGTCAAGCCCTTTGCACAATAGAAGATTGTCACGTGATGACGTGGGATACTTTGATACCCCGATGCAAAGGCAAAGAGGGACTTGATACCCCGATACAAAAGCAAAGAGGGACTTGAACCAAACCAGAAAGTAACAGTAGAGAACAAATGTATTTGAGTAATGGAAAACTCGAGACAAAAACTTGAGCTTATGCTCATGTCCGTGAGTGTCAAATGTATGCCCCTACATTTGGTTTGCTTCTATTAAGTTCCATCTGACGAAACCGGAGACCACATTGGTCTTTTTATGAAATGTAACCTTTTAGATGGATAAATAAGAATGTATGACGATACGAGTGTACAAAGGCCGCCTGTATCAACCAAGGGGGCATCCTCATCAGCATGCTATATTTGACTGCTGGAGACGTAAAAATGGTTTAATTCGAAATTGATAACATCGCGTGAACCTTAGTGATTTTGATAATTACATATTATATGAATAATCAAGTAGTCAGCTAGACGGTATCACATGATTCAAGATGTAAACATCACAAGCTTGATTTGTTCCTGATATCCTGTTGTGCTGAAGTTCTCGGAAAACGGAACAGGTTGAGCATGTTGCTTGTACACAGGATGCATGTCAACCATCACGTCCACTCTCCATGCAGCATTTATGATCAGCTTCCATTGGTAATAGACCCGTGAAGATCCGGGTTAGATTTGATCTTCAGCAACCCAAGAGGCGTAAGAGGCGACTAACGGGATCATGTGGTGAGGTTCGCTAAAATGGTTGACACATGTCATCGGTTCCCAGTTGCGTAGATCGATGCTCATGCTGTTGATCACTGGATTGTCTGGTCCAGACTCGATTATTTACAGACCGCCGCCATATAGCTGGAATATCGCTGAGTGCGCCGTAAAACTAAACTCACTCACTCACTCAAACACACACGCATGTGAGACAGACATAAACAGTTCTACAGTTCGTGCATTCAAGGAATTTAAGCATTAATCAGAAACTGCCTACTAGCAGTCTTCTACGTAGTATTTCCAGAATAGTGTCCCATTAGAGACAAACGCTGGCTATTCCTTCATTCATCACTATAAAACATAAGATATATATTATATATATTCTTTCAAGAATTCAGCAAATCGCCCAATCAAGAAGCCATATTGTTTACTACTCACAGTGTACATAACAAACATGCTACAAGCAGCTCGCGTGTTGCGGAAAAAACAAGTTGACTCTTAGACGTTAGTTCAGGAACAGATCAAACATCCTATTTCGTCACCCGTAACGATCTGACGTTAAGTATAACGGATGAAAACAATCGCTATCACACCGTGCAGTGCTTACCGATGTAGTGTAGTTTACACATATTGGGGACATCGTCAGAAATAGAAATAAAAACTCTCTTATATCAAATTGGATTTAGGACGTGCACGATAAGAGCACAAACAAATACCCTGCAGACACATCTGACATGGCCCCTGAGGCGACATCGGTCGCCTGCCGGGAGAAATATGTATGATCACGCTGCGATACACCTCGGGCATTTTGAGTTTAGCATATTTAGGTTGTTGGTCTAACGTTTGACATACATTGGTATTGACCTGGGTTTTGTTATGTCATATGTCACAGGGTCACAGTGACTTGCTCATGTTTGCCTGTGACTATACCCCGCGTGTTCACTCTAACTAGAGACGTTTTCAAAAGTTTTAGCCTGAAGGCTGACAAAGGAGTATTGTTGTTCAAATGGCTCTCTGCTCTGGTTACCCATATTAATGTACCCCGATCTCTGCCGAATAAGGAATGTCAACATAGGAGGGACTCTCTGGAACAGATGTATTACGCTCCACAAACTTCAACAGAAACACACCGTTACCTACATCTTGAACAATACTTATATTACACTCCACAGACTTCAACAGAGACACACCGTTACCTACATCTTGAACAATACTTATATTACACTCCACAGACGTCAACAGAAACACACCGTTACCTACATCTTGAACAATACTTATATTACACTCCACAGACTTCAACAGAAACACACCGTTACCTACATCTTGAACAATACTTATATTACACTCCACAGACTTCAACAGTAACACACCGTTACCTACATCTTGAACAATACTTATATTACACTCCACAGACTTCAACAGTAACACACCGTTACCTACATCTTGAACAATACTTATATTACACTCCACAGACTTCAACAGTAACACACCGTTACCTACATCTTGAACAATACTTATATTACACTCCACAGACTTCAACAGTAACACACCGTTACCTACATCTTGAACAATACTTATATTACACTCCACAGACTTCAACAGTAACACACCGTTACCTACATCTTGAACAATACTTATATTACACTCCACAGACTTCAACAGTAAAACGTTACACCGTTACCTACATCTTGAACAATACTTATATTACACTCCACAGACTTCAACAGTAACACACCGTTACCTACATCTTGAACAATACTTATATTACACTCCACAGACGTCAACAGTAACACACCGTTACCTACATCTTGAACAATACTTATATTACACTCCACAGACTTCAACAGTAACACACCGTTACCTACATCTTGAACAGACTTCAACAGAAACACACCGTTACCTACATCTTGAACAATACTTATATTACACTCCACAGACTTCAACAGTAACACACCGTTACCTACATCTTGAACAATACTTATATTACACTCCACAGACTTCAACAGTAACACACCGTTACCTACATCTTGAACAATACTTATATTACACTCCACAGACTTCAACAGTAACACACCGTTACCTACATCTTGAACAATACTTATATTACACTCCACAGACTTCAACAGTAACACACCGTTACCTACACATACTTATATTACACTCCACAGACTTGACAGAAACACTTGAACAATACTTATATTACACTCCACAGACTTCAACAGAAACACACCGTTACCTACATCTTGAACAATACTTATATTACACTCCACAGACTTCAACAGAAACACACCGTTACCTACATCTTGAACAATACTTATATTACACTCCACAGACTTCAACAGTAACACACCGTTACCTACATCTTGAACAATACTTATATTACACTCCACAGACTTCAACAGAAACACACCGTTACCTACATCTTGAACAATACTTATATTACACTCCACAGACTTCAACAGTAACACACCGTTACCTACATCTTGAACAATACTTATATTCTGAACAGACTTCAACAGAAACACACCGTTACCTACATCTTGAACAATACTTATATTACACTCCACAGACTTCAACAGTTACCTACAAACACACACAGACTTCAACAGTAACACAGAAACCTACATCTTGAACAATACTTATATTACACTCCACAGACTTCAACAGAAACACACCGTTACCTACATCTTGAACAATACTTATATTACACTCCACAGACTTCAACAGTAACACACCGTTACCTACATCTTGAACAATACTTATATTACACTCCACAGACTTCAACAGAAACACACCGTTACCTACATCTTGAACAATACTTATATTACACTCCACAGACTTCAACAGTAACACACCGTTACCTACATCTTGAACAATACTTATATTACACTCCACAGACTTCAACAGTAACACACCGTTACCTACATCTTGAACAATACTTATATTTCCACAGACTTCAACAGAAACACAGACTTCAACAGAGAAACACACCGTTACCTACATCTTGAACAATACTTATATTACACTCCACAGACTTCAACAGTAACACACCGTTACCTACATCTTGAACAATACTTATATTACACTCCACAGACTTCAACAGAAACACACCGTTACCTACATCTTGAACAATACTTATATTACACTCCACAGACTTCAACAGAAACACACCGTTACCTACATCTTGAACAATACTTATATTACACTCCACAGACTCCACAGACTTCAACAGTAACACACCGTTACCTACATCTTGAACAATACTTATATTACACTCCACAGACTTCAACAGAAACACACCGTTACCTACATCTTGAACAATACTTATATTACACTCCACAGACTTCAACAGTAACACACCGTTACCTACATCTTGAACAATACTTATATTACACTCCACAGACTTCAACAGTAACACACCGTTACCTACATCTTGAACAATACTTATATTACACTCCACAGACTTCAACAGAAACACACCGTTACCTACATCTTGAACAATACTTATATTACACTCCACAGACTTCAACAGAAAACACCGTTACACATCTTGAACAATACATCTTGACTCCACAGACTTCAACAGAAACACACCGTTACCTACATCTTGAACAATACTTATATTACACTCCACAGACTTCAACAGTAACACACCGTTACCTACATCTTGAACAATACTTATATTACACTCCACAGACGTCAACAGTAACACACCGTTACCTACATCTTGAACAATACTTATATTACACTCCACAGACTTCAACAGTAACACACCGTTACCTACATCTTGAACAATACGTTATACATCTTGAACAATACTTATATTACAGACTTCAACAGAAACACACCGTTACCTACATCTTGAACAATACTTATATTACACTCCACAGACTTCAACAGTAACACACCGTTACCTACATCTTGAACAGACTCCACAGACTTCAACAGCATCAAACACACCGTTACCTACATCTTGAACAATACTTATATTACACTCCACAGACTTCAACAGTAACACACCGTTACCTACATCTTGAACAATACTTATATTACACTCCACAGACTTCAACAGAAACACACCGTTACCTACATCTTGAACAATACTTATATTACACTCCACAGACTTCAACAGAAACACACCGTTACCTACATCTTGAACAATACTTATATTACACTCCACAGACTTCAACAGAAACACACCGTTACCTACATCTTGAACAATACTTATATTACACTCCACAGACTTCAACAGTAACACACCGTTACCTACATCTTGAACAATACTTATATTACACTCCACAGACTTCAACAGTAACACACCGTTACCTACATCTTGAACAATACTTATATTATTACTCCACAGACTTCAACAGTAACACACCGTTACCTACATCTTGAACAATACTTATATTACACTCCACAGACTTCAACAGTAACACACCGTTACCTACATCTTGAACAATACTTATATTACACTCCACAGACTTCAACAGTAACACACCGTTACCTACATCTTGAACAATACTTATATTACACTCCACAGACTTCAACAGTAACACACCGTTACCTACATCTTGAACAATACTTATATTACACTCCACAGACTTCAACAGAAACACACCGTTACCTACATCTTGAACAATACTTATATTACACTCCACAGACTTCAACAGAAACACACCGTTACCTACATCTTGAACAATACTTATATTACACTCCACAGACTTCAACAGTAACACACCGTTACCTACATCTTGAACAATACTTATATTACACTCCACAGACTTCAACAGAAACACACCGTTACCTACATCTTGAACAATACTTATATTACACTCCACAGACTTCAACAGTAACACACCGTTACCTACATCTTGAACAATACTTATATTACACTCCACAGACTTCAACAGTAACACACCGTTACCTACATCTTGAACAATACTTATATTACACATCTTGAACACAGACTTCAACAGTAACACACCGTTACCTACATCTTGAACAATACTTATATTACACTCCACAGACTTCAACAGTAAACACACCGTTAACAGAAACACATATTACAATACTCCACAGACTTCAACAGTAACAACACACGTTACCTACATCTTGAACAATACTTATATTACACTCCACAGACTTCAACAGAAACACACCGTTACCTACATCTTGAACAATACTTATATTACACTCCACAGACTTCAACAGTAACACACCGTTACCTACATCTTGAACAATACATCTTGAACAGACTTCAACAGAAACACACCGTTACCTACATCTTGAACAATACTTATATTACACTCCACAGACTTCAACAGTAACACACCGTTACCTACATCTTGAACAATACTTATTACACTCCTTATATTACACTCCACAGACATCTTCAACAGAAACACACCGTTACCTACATCTTGAACAATACTTATATTACACTCCACAGACTTCAACAGTAACACACCGTTACCTACATCATCTTATATTAGACACAGACTTCAAAACACACCGTTACCTACATCTTGAACAATACTTATATTACACTCCACAGACTTCAACAGACTTCAAACACACCGTTACCTACATCTTGAACAATACTTATATTACACTCCACAGACTTCAACAGAAACACACCGTTACCTACATCTTGAACAATACTTATATTACACTCCACAGACTTCAACAGAAACACACCGTTACCTACATCTTGAACAATACTTATATTACACTCCACAGACTTCAACAGAAACACACCGTTACCTACATCTTGAACAATACTTATATTACACTCCACAGACTTCAACAGAAACACACCGTTACCTACATCTTGAACAATACTTATATTACAGACTCCACAGACTTCAACATACTTATATTACACTCCACAACTTCACAGTAACACACCGTTACCTACATCTTGAACAATACTTATATTACCCTCCACAGACTTCAACAGTAACACACCGTTACCTACATCTTGAACAATACTTATATTACACTCCACAGACTTCAACAGTAACACACCGTTACCTACATCTTGAACAATACTTATATTACACTCCACAGACTTCAACAGTAACACACCGTTACCTACATCTTGAACAATACTTATATTACACTCCACAGACTTCAACAGTAACACACCGTTACCTACATCTTGAACAATACTTATATTACACTCCACAGACTTCAACAGTAACACACCGTTACATCTACATCTTGAACAATACTTATATTACACTCCACAGACTTCAACAGTAACACACCGTTACCTACATCTTGAACAATACTTATATTACACTCCACAGACTTCAACAGTAACACACCGTTACCTACATCTTGAACAGACTTCAACAGAAACACACCGTTACCTACATCTTGAACAATACTTATATTACACTCCACAGACTTCAACAGAAACACACCGTTACCTACATCTTGAACAATACTTATATTACACTCCACAGACTTCAACAGTAACACACCGTTACCTACATCTTGAACAATACTTATATTACACTCCACAGACTTCAACAGAAACACACCGTTACCTACATCTTGAACAATACTTATATTACACTCCACAGACTTCAACAGTAAACACACCGTTACCACATCTTGAACAATACTTATATTACACTCCACAGACTTCAACAGTAACACACCGTTACCTACATCTTGAACAATACTTATATTACACTCCACAGACTTCAACAGTAACACACCGTTACCTACATCTTGAACAATACTTATATTACACTCCACAGACTTCAACAGAAACACACCGTTACCTACATCTTGAACAATACTTATATTACGCTCCACAGACTTCAAGAAAGAAACACACCGTTACCTACATCTTGAACAATACTTATATTACACTCCACAGACTTCAACAGTAACACACCGTTACCTACATCTTGAACAATACTTATATTACACTCCACAGACTTCAACAGAAACACACCGTTCATCTTGAACAAATATTACACCGTTACAGTAAACACCGTTACCTACATCTTGAACAATACTTATATTACACTCCACAGACTTCAACAGAAACACACCGTTACCTACATCTTGAACAATACTTATATTACACTCCACAGACTTCAACAGTAACACACCGTTACCTACATCTTGAACAATACTTATATTACACTCCACAGACTTCAACAGTAACACACCGTTACCTACATCTTGAACAATACTTATATTACACTCCACAGACTTCAACAGTAACACACCGTTACCTACATCTTGAACAGACTTCAACAGAAACACACCGTTACCTACATCTTGAACAATACTTATATTACACTCCACAGACTTCAACAGTAACACACCGTTACCTACATCTTGAACAATACTTATATTACACTCCACAGACTTCAACAGTAACACACCGTTACCTACATCTTGAACAATACTTATATTACACTCCACAGACTTCAACAAATACACACCGTTACCTACATCTTGAACAATACTTATATTACACTCCACAGACTTCAACAGTAACACACCGTTACCTACATCTTGAACAATACTTATATTACACTCCACAGACTTCAACAGAAACACACCGTTACCTACATCTTGAACAATACTTATATTACACTCCACAGACTTCAACAGTAACACACCGTTACCTACATCTTGAACAATACTTATATTACACTCCACAGACTTCAGCAGTAACACACCGTTACCTACATCTTGAACAATACTTATATTACACTCCACAGACTTCAACAGTAACACACTTGAACGTTACCTACATCTTGAACAATATGGGCAAGTGTGTTATATTAGTCCTGAGGTGAGGTGAAAGTCACATTAACTTTAAGGGCCAATGGGAAGTATAAAATACATATATATACACAAAGTGGGGCAATATCTATACCCAACACATTTGGAATATATGATACAGAAAACCGGTTGATTGATATACACAATAGCCACGACAGGACACCTGGCCTGTACGACACATGTGGCTAAGGGAAATGGGGTATGACTGCCTGTTGGATGATCATACTAGTCAATATGAGGCTAGCTCCAACAGAATGTCGATACACCCAGTAGGTACACCACTTGGGGCTACCCAGGATAAACACCTAATTGTAGTAAGTAAATTGACGGTATGTAATAAACGGATATTACATAAATTATATTACTACGATATGTAGGTATATTATTGGCCATATAATATAATACATTATATTATTATTGAATAAACTGTGACTTCACTTTCACATCAAGTGGGGGAACATACTAAAATACGATTGATATAGTGGCATGGTACCGGTAGTCAATGCTATGTTAAGATAACCATGAAGCAGACGACGGACCCTAGTTTTGTTTACATCCGGTGCAGCCATTTTGTAATGGAGCCGGACGGGAGCCGGAGAATGCCGAGGAGAGCCGAAGACAGCCCAGGCTGTGTGCTGCTCAGTGGAGAGGTCAGCACTGGTCAGTGAGCATGACCACCACTAATTGGTTCCAGCTGACACCGTGATACTCCAACTGAGCACATGGTTTGGAAACCGGGACAGTGATACAGAGACTTTTTAATTTAGATTAAAATGGCAAAAAGAGTTCTGTTGTTAGCAGCAACAAGTTGTAAATAAATGGAATTTTGAATTTAGCAATGAGCTAGAAGACAATTTTGACTGGCAGGTCAAATAAGCAAATTAATGCTAAACACACAAAGTACTTTACTAAAATGAATTTTTAGATGAAAGTATATTACAATGAGTACATGTCATTTATTCTTGCCATCGAGTGCACGTTTGGACAGTCACAGATGAGTGACCTTTCGCCAGTTTGGCACAGCAAGAATAATTGATGACAGTGACCCAACAATTATTTTAATTGTGATTTATCAAATTAAATAATGCATTAATTTAAAAGCCGCAGATAATTACTTATCCTGCTAACAACGTAACTATACATAGGAATTTAATACAGAAGACCCAGTTGCAATATCGAAGCAAACTGAGGGTTCTTACCTAAAAACAAGCTGGCTTTGTTGTCACCTCGACAGTGCAGGCAGAAAAGAGGAAGATTTCAGGCTTGGGGGTCCCACGCTCCCTCTTGCCCCTGTCATGTGACAACATAGCCCCTGGGGATTGGCTAAAAAACTGTTGCTATGGAAACCATGGCACCAGTGCCTTGAGCCCCAGAACCCTATCAGATAACTGGTAAAGGGCAGGATATTGGGTTACTTGTGCAAGAGACTAGGACAAAATATCCAGCCTTTACACTCTCCCCCCCTTTAAGGAAATTTTGTAACCCGGATTGAAATTGATAAATACAAATACATGATTAAACAATGCTTCAGCTGAACAATCATTCGTAACCCTCTTGTATCACACACATGTATGACCTGAGAATACTTCTTCGTAAATGGATCCCAGGAAAAGAACCTAGTGCTTCGTCGCTGGCGCTGGGATCTACGAGGAGCTTCCGGCAAGGTCATGATAACAGTCTCCTCACAGGGGAGAGACTGAAGTGGTTCCTCCGCAGCAACTGGATCACTTATAGCAGAGTCCACAGAGTTCTCAGATAGGTCTGGCTCACCACCAGATGATTCTACCAGATCACAAGGGGCGATGAGCGATGTATCCTCATTGTCCGGATCTTCAGGCAGCCTATCTTCTTTTTGATGTAGTTCTCCTGAGTCCCCACTCTCCATGGGTTCTGATGGAGCAGCTTCAGCTTCCACTGCAACCGTTTCCCAGGTGAGGGGTCCTGCAGTGGTTGCCTCATTCTGCATACCGGGAACCACTTGGATTGCGGGGACTTCCTCTACAGTAGGTTGTGAGTATGGCAGCACCTGCTCTTGTGGTTCAAAAGGTTGAGCCTCAGGGTTCAAGCTGCTAGTGGGTACAGCTTTAATGGTATCAGGCTGTGGATACCATACATTGACAGTGTGTAGTTCTTCATCTTCAGAGGATTCCAAGGTGTCCTCCGGTTGATGATTTCGGGCTCTGGATCTGGTGACAGGCCGCCTGTGACACTGGTTTCTTTCTGGTTCATCCATATCTAGGGGTAATGAACCAACAGGAAGTAAGAGGTTGCGATGGTAAGTCTTTGAAGGCCCGTCTCCATTTTCTGGTCGAACAACATAGACAGGCAGTTCACCTTGTTGACGTTCGACAATGAAGACTCCCGACTTCCATCTGTCAGCAATCTTATGTTTTCCTTTGACCCCAATGTTGCGGACAAGCACCCGATCACCTTGTTCCAATGCTGCTGCATGAGCCTTTCGGTCATAGTAGCCCTTGTTGCGAATCGCTGACTTTTGGGCATTCTCCCTGGCCACTTGGAATGCAAACTGGAGTCGGTCCCGCAGATCTTTGACATACTGTTGAGGTCCTTTTGAAGTCCTGCTGTCAGGATCTGTTCCAAACACCATGTCTACTGGTAGGCGTGCATGACGGCCGAACATGAGGTAGTATGGAGAGTAGCCTGTGGTGCCATGTACAATGCAGTTGTATGCATGGGCTAGAGGTCCAACATATTTTCTCCAGTCTTTCTTTTGGCTGTGGTTGAGAGTGCCGAGCATATCCAGGAGGGTACGATTCATCCTTTCGGTTACACCATTGCACCTTGGATTGTATGGTGACGTTCTTATTTTCTTGATGCCAGCCATATCGCACAACTTCTTGATAACTTTTGATTCAAAGTCCCGTCCTTGATCCGACAGTAGGTGCTGAGGGTAACCATAGTGACAGATGAGGTTTTCCCATAAAGCTTTGGCTACAGTGGTAGCTTTCTGATCCTTTGTTGGAACTGCCATTGCGTACTTTGTGAAGTGGTCCGTGATCACCAGTACGTTTTCAAAGCCACCTTTGTCTGGTTCGATTGACAGGTAGTCAATGCAGACTAGTTCAAGTGGGACAGATGGTAAGATGGCTTCCAGTGGTGCAGTTTCTTTCCTGGCTTTCCTCCTGATGCATCTTTCACAGTTTGAACAGTAAGTTTGGATGGAGGTAGCCTATGAATGGCCAGAAGAATCTCTGGCGGGCAAGGGATAAAGTGCTGTTGCTGCAGGGATGTCCAACTTGATCATGAACTCCATGAATTGCCTCCTTGCGATATTGTTTGGGGATGACCAGCTGTTGTCGTTCTATACCCTTGGCATCAGTGACCATTCTGTAGAGGATGTCATCTTTAATTACAAGCTTCTCCAGTTCTCGCAGGTAGACATGCATGTCGGGATGGATTTTGGATTTCTCTGCTTTGCATGATCCCTCCTTTGATTTGATTACTGACATGATTTGACAGATTTCCGAATCCAGGCCTTGCGCTGTTTTCCAATCCACTGACGATGTCCCTCGATCATGGACTGTAGGGGGCATTACCAAACTGTCAGGAACTGCTTTCTTGGAACAGGAAAGAGCTTCCACCAGAACAGGTTCTTCTGTGCTGGACATGACAGCGTTTTGAGAGTATGCCATGCACTTCTTTTCTTGCCTGCTTATTTCTTTGAGATTTCCTTGCTGCCTACCCTCTGAACTGCTGTGAATGCCATGACATTGAAGAATAGCCCGGATTGAGCATGAGGAACACTCCACCACTCCAGATTCTGGAGCATCGAGGGGTGTGCTCCGAGCAATCAACCAGTCTATTCTTTCAGTGTCCTGTTTAAACTCTAGATCTTCTTCTTGAGCTTCCTGTGGCAAGCGGCTTAAAAGCATCTGCATCAGTCATCTGCACTCCTGGTCGATACTTGATGTTAAAGTTGTAGGCTGCTAGGGCTGCTAACCATCGGTATCCCATGGCATCAACTTTCGCTGACTTCAGGACATATGTAAGGGATTGTTGTCTGTTACGACTGTGAATTCTCGAACCATACAGGTAGTCATGGAACTTGTCAGTAACAGCCCACTTCAATGCTAGAAATTCGCGCTTGTGTGCTGGATAATTTGTTCTCACTTTTTAGAAAGACCTCGGCTTGCATAGGCGATGACTTTCAGGCTACCGTATTGTTGTTGGTAAAGGACAGCTCCGAGTCCAGTGCCACTGGCGTCAGTGTGAAGTTCAAAAGGGGCAGACAGGTCAGCATAGCCTAACACAGGAGGAGTGGTTAGTTTTTCCTTGATCTTCTCAAAAGCTGTTTGGCATTCCTCTGTCCACTTATCCCCAAAAGGCGTCTTCAGGGTGAGGTTGTTCTTCCCAGGAGTTCTTCCGAGTTTTAGCATGGTCTTCCTTGGAATGTAGCCGGCTGTCAGTGCATTTAATGGTTTGCAGAGACGACTAAATCCTTCCACAAAGCGACGGTAGTACCCTGCAACCCAAGGAAGCTTTTTAGTTCACCGATGTTGGTTGGGACAGACCATTCCTTTACAACGTTAATTTTGTTAGGGTCTGGTGATATTCCTTCTTTGGAACACACATGACCAAGGTGGGTCACAGTTGTTTGGAAAAACTTGCACTTCTCAGGGTCCAGCTTGAGGCCAAACTTGCGAAGTCGAGCAAGAGTCTGGAACAGGCGATCTTCATGTGTGGGGATATCTTCAGCGAAGACAATGAGGTCATCCATGTAGACGACCAGCTCCTTAAGATTCATGTCCCCTACACACCGGTCCATCAGGCGTTGAAACGTTAGAGGGCTGTTCACAAGACCCATGCTCATTCTCTTGTATTCAAACAGTCCAAATGGGCACACAAAGGCAGTGTACTTTGCTGATTCCTCATCCATTGGGACAGCATAGAAGGCCGATTTAACGTCAAGCTGTGTGAACCATGCAGATCCATGTAGTGCTGCGAAGAGATCTTCAACCTTTGGAATAGGATATGAATCCCGAATTGTCCTAGAATTTAACTTCCGGTAGTCCACACATAGTCTTAGCTTTCCTGACTTCTTGCGAATGAGGACTATTGGACTAGCAAAGGGACTTGATGAAGGCTGAATGATATCAGCATCTATTGACTGTTGTATGTGGCGGCGGCAATCTTCAAAGTCCTGAGGTCGTATTGGGCGTGCTCTCTCCCTGAACGACGAGTTGTCTGTCAGTTTAATGGCATGAGTGGCCTGCTCTGTCTTCCCAATGTCATAATCATGAGTAGAAAACACATCTCTCATAGCATGAAGCTTCCCGATGATCCTTTGCCTCTCTTCTTTTGGCAAGGGTGAGTCACCAAAGTCAAAGTTCAGTTCTGGTGATAACTCCCCTGTGGACATCTGGGCAGCATGGCAGTGAACAGGTGGCTTGGCTGCTTCTTCCTTCTTCAGACGGTTATACACCCAGTCAAGGGGGGGTGACGTCCTGGGGCAGGTACAAGTCAGCCAGTGCTTTCCGAGGAGAGATGGTTATGTCACGAGATGATACATTGTGGACTAATACTCTTATTCTTGGGACACTTCCTGTGACAGACACAACAGCATTCATGACTTGAAGACTGTCTCCATACAACTGCTGATGGTTAATGCTTTCCTGGATCAGAACTGTTTGTGCAGTAGATGGAATATTGACCTTTCTTGCCGTGCCGCGGATCTCCATAGTTTGTCCTGCTGGTACAATTATCCTTTTCCTCCCGGTTAGTCGTACTGTTCCTAGGCGTCCGGAAGGGTCAGAAACAATGCTGCTGAAGATGTGGGCCACTTCACTCTTTATTGGCAGGGTGCATAAATAGGGCTGATTTCTTCGCTTCTGGCATTTTTCTGCTATCCTCCGGAACGTGTTGGTGCCGACTACAACAGGGATTTCCGAGGAGAAGGAGGTATCTGGGCACACCAAGGCGATGGTATGTACCTCCTCATTTGTACCAGCAACTTCCTTTGGCAGTGACATAGTAAGCCGGACAAAGCCATCATATGGAACAGGTTGACCTCCGGCACCATCTACTTTCAATGGGATGTTCTTTAAACTTTCGACTGGCAAATGGGACAGATGTTTCTTGTAGAAAGACCGGCAAATGGTAGTCACTTGAGAACCACTGTCCAGAAGTCCAGTACAAGGTTTTCGTTCGACCCTAAGTCTTGATTCACAAGCGGGGCCAACGAGTGAGCCTATGAGGTCATCAGGTGTTTCACTTTGAAGATCTGATTTGACCTGGGTGTAACACCTAGCCAGCACTTGGTCTGATCCAATAGTCAAAGTTTTGTTTCCACAATTTTGTATTTTGACAATGATGCAGCCAGAATTGTCCACTCCTGTTGAAATGATGTTAAGTTTGGGAGGTACTTGATGGGGCTCAGGTTTTCGAAGCTCAACTTCCTCCAGGTATGGGGAAATATTCTTGCCCCTGAGCTCCATGGTCCTCTCAGGTGGCAACTCGATCTTACAATTCTGGCGCAGACATACAGGTCCAATAGATATCGTGTGGTCATTGTTTGTCTTGGGACGAGTTGGTATCGTCTGGGCCTCTGGTCCCTTTACTGTTTCAGAGGCCCGGTGGAGTTTAAATCACTCTTTTTAGATGAGCGATTGTGTCTCTCTTCGTCTCTTGCCTTCATTCGTTCCCAGACCAAAGCTGGATTCGCTGGACTTTGGCATCCCTGTCTCATATGATTATAGTCTCCACAATTGTGACAAAAGCGCCAGACTCTATTTCTCCTACCGCCCTTGGAACGTGTGTCCTTGGGATTTGAGGTTGGAGCATCTAAAGTCTTCGTGCCAGATGTTATGTGGGACTTAGACATCAAGGATTGCAATGCCTTAAGTTCAACTTTGAGGCTTTCATATTCTGAGGAGCCCAGAGCAGGTGATGCATTCTGGACATGACTCCGAACCTTACTCGCCGTGAACATGGCATCGTCCATCTCGACTTCTTTGACAGCATCAATGAGATCAGGGAGGTCTGGGGATGATCCTTTTGGGAACTTTAGATTAAGGAGCCCATAAACACTTTGGTTCCTGTTGGTAGACCGGAACTGATGAAGGCGCGTGCTGTTGGCATCTTCCCGTCTAACACCCCCATGGGCCAAAACCTTCTGTAGCTCAAGCTCCAGGCGGATTAAGTACTCTGATGGTCTTTCTGCAGGCCTGGGTGTCATGGCAAAGAACTCCTTCAGTGTACTCATTCCGTCATTGTATCCTAGATACAGCTTCCCTAAGTAGGTGACGAGGTCCACTGCTGTCTTGTCCTCTCCGATTCCTAAAGCCATATCGAAGGCTGGAGACTGGAGGCTGCCGAGGAGTCTCTGTCGCTTCCCGGTCTCTGAGAGGGCCTGATCTTCCATTACGATCTTCGCTTGTTTGGCCCATTCTTCAAAGGCTACCTCTCCAGCTTTGATGGGTCTTGCACCAGAGAAGGTCTTCAGTCTGAAGTAGCTGGATGAGGGACGATCCCAATTCACCAGCACCTGTTGTGGGTCTGGGCGTACAGTGCTACCGCTACCCACAACCCCAGCACTCGAGCTTGCAACATTAGAGTCGCTAGCGGCTGGGGATTCTGAGTGGGCAGCAGCAACCTCGTTAGCCGCCAGAACAGGTGTGGGAGTTGGTGGATTTGGTTTTATGGATCCGGCGCTGGTCGTGGCTGATGGAAGCTGTCGTAGTAGCAGCTGGAACTGTTCCAGCATCTGAGACTTCATCGCCTCCATCATCAGGGCCGTCTTCCTGTCCAGGGCCTGATCTACTGCCCTGGCCACGACGTCTTCTAGAGAGGATCCTTCCCGAACCAAGTTCACTTTCATAACTTGATACTCCTCCTCTCTGATGAGTACAGTGTCCCCAAGCTTCAGAGGGACTTGAGGGCTCGTGAACTCCACGAGGTGCAGCTGATGAATAGAATCAAGCACCTGGAGAACCCGCACCTTCCCATAGCAAGGGGACAACTCCTCCTCAACCGACTCCGTTTTTGTTTCCTCCGGGAGCCCAATTATTCCAATTGATCGCTTGGGGTCAATTTTCATTGACAACATAGTGTCCAAGAGCTCAGAGTTCGTGAGCGAGGACATGTTGACAAAAATCGGAGATGAGGTTGAGGTACTGAGAATTCTTAGTTGACTAAGGCAACTAAGGGTAGGAGTATAGATACAAAATTATGCCTTATGTGCCAATGAGTGTATATCTTTGACCGTTGAGGAGTACTATGAACGCTTGCGACACTTTGCCCCACGTTGGGCGCCAATGTAAGACTTGGGTAATTGCTGTTATTAAGTAACAATTACGTCTCACGGGAAAAGGGATGGGCAAGTGTGTCTATTGCGCGAAGTGCTCCAGTCAAAGATGACACAACACAAAAGACAGTAATAATATATATTGAAATAAAAGTCTTGGTAACAGAGTTGCAAGTTCCGACTGCACAGTCCAGGTGAAACCTAAAAAACAAGCTGGCTTGTTGTCACCTCGACAGTGCAGGCAGAAAGAGCCATTGTACAGATACAATAATGAAAATACATAATAATCCGACTGATATGTAGGATGTGACGACAATACTTAATAGGGGCAACAATATTATTAAAGGACAAATAAATACAATATTGGTACAAAAGTATATGTGCATATATGAGCACACAATCCCAAAGAGTATTTACAAAAAATACCTTTAATTACATAACCCAAAAGAATCGTCACACCCCTCCTATCAGAGGATTTACATAGGGCCCCACCTGAGGTGAGGTGAAAGTCACATTAACTTTAAGGGCCAATGGGAAGTATAAAAATACATATATATACACAAAGTGGGGCAATATCTATACCCAACACATTTGGAATATATGATACAGAAAACCGGTTGATTGATATACACAATAGCCACGACAGGACACCTGGCCTGTACGACACATGTGGCTAAGGGAAATGGGGTATGACTGCCTGTTGGATGATCATACTAGTCAATATGAGGCTAGCTCCAACAGAATGTCGATACACCCAGTAGGTACACCACTTGGGGCTACCCAGGATAAACACCTAATTGTAGTAAGTAAATTGACAGTATGTAATAAACGGATATTACATAAATTATATTACTACGATATGTAGGTATATTATTGGCCATATAATATAATACATTATATTATTATTGAATAAACTGTGACTTCACTTTCACATCAAGTGGGGGGAACATACTAAAATACGATTGATATAGTGGCATGGTACCGGTAGTCAATGCTATGTTAAGATAACCATGAAGCAGACGACGGACCCTAGTTTTGTTTACATCCGGTGCAGCCATTTTGTAATGGAGCCGGACGGGAGCCGGAGAATGCCGAGGAGAGCCGAAGACAGCCCAGGCTGTGTGCTGCTCAGTGGAGAGGTCAGCACTGGTCAGTGAGCATGACCGCCACTAATTGGTTCCAGCTGACACCGTGATACTCCAACTGAGCACATGGTTTGGAAACCGGGACAGTGATACAGAGACTTTTTAATTTAGATTAAAATGGCAAAAAGAGTTCTGTTGTTAGCAGCAACAAGTTGTAAATAAATGGAATTTTGAATTTAGCAATGAGCTAGAGACAATTTTGACTGGCAGGTCAAATAAGCAAATTAATGCTAAACACACAAAGTACTTTACTAAAATGAATTTTTAGATGAAAATATATTACAATGAGTACATGTCATTTATTCTTGCCATCGAGTGCACGTTTGGACAGTCACAGATGAGTGACCTTTCGCCAGTTTGGCACAGCAAGAATAATTGATGACAGTGACCCAACACTTGTTTTAATTGTGATTTATCAAATTAAATAATACATTAATTTAAAAGCCGCAGATAATTACTTATCCTGCTAACAACATAACTATACATAGGAATTTAATACAGAAGACCCAGTTGCAATATCGAAGCAAACTGAGGTTCTTACCTAAAAAACAAGCTGGCTTGTTGTCACCTCGACAGTGCAGGCAGAAAGAGGAAGATTTCAGGCTTGGGGTCCCACGCTCGTAGTAGTAGCAGTAGTAGCAGCAGCAGCAGCAGTAGCAGTAGCAGCAGTAGCAGTAGTAGCAGCAGTAGCAGCAGTAGCAGCAGCAGTAGTAGCAGCAGTAGCAGCAGTAGCAGTAGTAGCAGCAGTAGCAGTAGCAGTAGTAGCAGCAGTAGCAGCAGCAGCAGCAGTAGTAGCAGCAGCAGTAGCAGCAGCAGCAGCAGCAGCAGCAGCAGTAGTAGCAGTAGTAGCAGCAGCAGCAGCAGCAGCAGCAGCAGTAGCAGCAGCAGCAGCAGCAGCAGCAGCAGCAGCAGCAGCAGCAGCAGCAGCAGCAGCAGCAGCAGCAGCAGCAGCAGCAGCAGCAGCAGCAGTAGCAGCAGTAGCAGCAGCAGCAGCAGCAGCAGCAGCAGCAGCAGCAGCAGCAGCAGCAGCAGCAGCAGCAGCAGCAGCAGTAGTAGCAGCAGCAGTAGCAGCAGCAGTAGCAGCAGCAGCAGCAGCAGCAGCAGCAGCAGCAGCAGCAGCAGCAGCAGCAGCAGCAGCAGCAGCAGCAGTAGCAGCAGCAGCAGCAGCAGCAGCAGCAGCAGCAGCAGCAGCAGCAGTAGCAGTAGTAGCAGTAGCAGCAGTAGCAGCAGTAGTAGCAGTAGCAGCAGCAGCAGCAGTAGCAGCAGTAGTAGCAGTAGTAGCAGCAGTAGCAGCAGCAGTAGTAGCAGCAGTAGCAGCAGTAGCAGTAGTAGCAGCAGCAGTAGTAGCAGCAGTAGCAGTAGTAGCAGCAGCATCCAGGTACCTCCTACGGGTATACGGGTATTCTTGCTTCATCACGGAGTGACCTACATGGTAGGGTCCCTGGCAGTCGTTACATGCCGGATGTGTGAGAAGGTGCAAGGAATATACAAATCTCATCTTGAAAATCACCTGTTTTTGTGTTTTCAGAATGGGGCGACATAATCACGACTTCGAGAAAGGAGACGAATACAGAAGGTAAGTAGACATCATGTTTTCTATATATGCTGACAAGACGGAAGGGAACATGTTTAACTGATAGTAAAGGTGTAACGACGATAATGTCTGAAGGAGCGGTAGCGGCTTCCTGCGGTCTGAACAAGATCTGCATTATTCCTATACTTCCTGCGGCCTGAACAAGATCTGCATTATTCCCATACTCCATGCAGCCTGAACAAGACCTCAGTATTCTTATATTTCCTGCAGACTGAACAACATCTGCATTATTCCTAAACTCACTGCAGCCTGAACAAGACCTGCATTATTCCTATACTTCCTGCGGTCTGAACAAGATCTGCATTATTCCTATACTTCCTCCTGTCTGAACAAGATCTGCATTATTCCTATACTTCCTCCTGTCTGAACAAGATCTGCATTATTCCTATACTTCCTCCTGTCTGAACAAGATCTGCATTATTCCTATACTTCCTCCTGTCTGAACAAGATCTGCATTATTCCTATACTTCCTCCTGTCTGAACAAGACCTGCATTATTCCTATACTTCCTCCTGTCTGAACAAGATCTGCATTATTCCTATACTTCCTCCTGTCTGAACAAGATCTGCATTCCTCCTGTCTACAAGATATACTTCCTCCTGTCTGAACAAGATCTGCATTATTCCTATACTTCCTCCGGTCTGAACAAGATCTGCATTATTCCTATACTTCCTCCTGTCTGAACAAGATCAGCATTATTCCTATATACTTCCGAGTCAGAACCCGACAACCGTTTCATGTTTGGACATTCACTGTGACTAGTCACTTTTTATTTGTTTGGAGACAGTCATGCTAATGTACTTGTGTTTGTTGAAGCTGGGAGTATGTATTGTTATGATAACATCACATTGTTACTGCATGTAGGGTACACTCGTATTGTTGACACAAGAACAACATTAAACCCACTATGTCTGTACAATCATTCAAACCAAAATATATCCCTTTTGTCATATGAGTTCACCTGGCGGACCTGAAGGACGGGACTAGGGCAATATGGTGTGTATATCCACCAGTGTGTGTTGGAGGGAGATGGAAGGGGAGGTATCAACTGTCACCACGTCACACTGGTTCATGGTACGAACTAAGGGCCGGCTGCAAGTGTGCTTCATCAAATCACGAACTGTGTATTTACGGGGTAGATACATTACGGAATAAACATACCGTGATATGATCAGCTAAAACACACACCGTAGTAGCGGGTACAACCTGGGGTGGAGGGGATAGGTACATTGGCCCAGGTCAAACATGTCCTCTTTGAAATGACATATTTGACACACATAAACCCGGGGTCTGTTGGTGTACAAGTGTATGCATATTGTATTGATGGATTTGTCCAGACGACCCTACCTGGACGAGGAAGTAGTTCTGTAGTCCAGTACAATCTGGTCTGACATATGTTTTACACTGTCTGTTTGTAGTCCAGTGCTGGGTAGAGTCAGTGAGTAGATACTTTACCCATGAAAGGAATCGAACCCGAGCTTTGTGTGTGACAGGCAAACGCTTTAACCACTGGGTACCCCACTCCCTCCATGTTACTTGAATCAGCTGTTGACTTAGCAACGTTATATATTTATAATGATACTGACCTAGTCTCACATGGCAGATCATGTCGAACTATGTACGTCTTACATTGTAGATGCTGGTGACCTAGTTACGTCTTATATTATACATGCTGGTGACCTAGTTACGTCTTGTATTATAGATGCAGTTGACCTAGTTATATTATGTATTACAGATCCGTTTGACCTACTTACGTCTTGTATTATAGATGCAGGTGACCTAGTTATGTCATATATTACAGATCCGTTTGACCTAGTTACGTCTTATATTATAGATGCTGATGACCTTGTTACGTCTTATATTATAGATGCAGTTGACCTAGTTATGTTATATATTATAGATCCTTTTGACCTAGTTACGTCTTGTATTGTAGATGAAGTTGACCTAGTTATGTTACATATTACAGATCCGTTTGACCTAGTTACGTCTTATATTATAGATGCTGATAACCTAGTTACGTCTTATATTATAGATGCAGTTGACCTAGTTATGTTATATATTATAGATCCTTTTGACCTAGTTACGTCTTATTGTTTTAGATGCTGATGACCTAGTTACGTCTTGTGTTATAGATGGTGTTGACCTAGTTACGTCTTATATTATAGATCCTTTTGACCTAGTTAAATCTTTTAAGTCCCCGAAAGATGTTTGTGTCTTCTTTTCGGGAAGATGACCTGCACGGCACATCATTCAGGTCTGATATTGTTACCTACTACACACAGCTGTGAGTGTAAACCAGGATTAGGACTCAGGATCAGTGTGTCAAGTCTGATATTGTTACCTACTACACACAGCTGTGAGTGTAAACCAGGAGTAGGACTCAGGATCAGTGTGTCAGGTCTGATATTGTTACCTACTACACACAACTGTGAGTGTAAACCAGGATTAGGACTCAGGATCAGTGTGTCAAGTCTGATATTGTTACCTACTACACACAGCTGTGAGAGTGTAAACCAGGAGTAGGACTCAGGATCAGTGTGTCAAGTCTGATATTGTTACCTACTACACACAACTGTGAGTGTAAACCAGGATTAGGACTCAGGATCAGTGTGTCAAGTCTGATATTGTTACCTACTACACACAGCTGTGAGTGTAAACCAGGATTAGGACTCAGGATCAGTGTGTCAGGTCTGATATTGTTACCTACTACACACAACTGTGAGTGTAAACCAGGAGTAGGACTCAGGATCAGTGTGTCAAGTCTGATATTGTTACCTACTACACACAACTGTGAGTGTAAACCAGGATTAGGACTCAGGATCAGTGTGTCAAGTCTGATATTGTTACCTACTACACACACAGCTGTGAGTGTAAACCAGGAGTAGGACTCAGGATCAGTGTGTCAAGTCTGATATTGTTACCTACTACACACAACTGTGAGTGTAAACCAGGATTAGGACTCAGGATCAGTGTGTCAAGTCTGATATTGTTACCTACTACACACAACTGTGAGTGTAAACCAGGAGTAGGACTCAGGATCAGTGTGTCAGGTCTGATATTGTTACCTACTACACACAACTGTGAGTGTAAACCAGGAGTAGGACTCAGGATCAGTGTGTCAAGTCTGATATTGTTACCTACTACACACAACTGTGAGTGTAAACCAGGAGTAGGACTCAGGATCAGTGTGTCAGGTCTGATATTGTTACCTACTACACACAGCTGTGAGTGTAAACCAGGAGTAGGACTCAGGATCAGTGTGTCAAGTCTGATATTGTTACCTACTACACACAGCTGTGAGTGTAAACCAGGATTAGGACTCAGGATCAGTGTGTCAAGTCTGATATTGTTACCTACTACACACAACTGTGAGTGTAAACCAGGATTAGGACTCAGGATCAGTGTGTCAAGTCTGATATTGTTACCTACTACACACAGCTGTGAGTGTAAACCAGGAGTAGGACTCAGGATCAGTGTGTCAAGTCTGATATTGTTACCTACTACACACAACTGTGAGTGTAAACCAGGATTAGGACTCAGGATCAGTGTGTCAGGTCTGATATTGTTACCTACTACACACAACTGTGAGTGTAAACCAGGAGTAGGACTCAGGATCAGTGTGTCAAGTCTGATATTGTTACCTACTACACACAGCTGTGAGTGTAAACCAGGATTAGGACTCAGGATCAGTGTGTCAGGTCTGATATTGTTACCTACTACACACAACTGTGAGTGTAAACCAGGAGTAGGACTCAGGATCAGTGTGTCAGGTCTGATATTGTTACCTACTACACACAACTGTGAGTGTAAACCAGGATTAGGACTCAGGATCAGTGTGTCAGGTCTGATATTGTTACCTACTACACACAACTGTGAGTGTAAACCAGGAGTAGGACTCAGGATCAGTGTGTCAGGTCTGATATTGTTACCTACTACACACAACTGTGAGTGTAAACCAGGAGTAGGACTCAGGATCAGTGTGTCAAGTCTGATATTGTTACCCTACTACACACAGCTGTGAGTGTAAACCAGGAGTAGGACTCAGGATCAGTGTGTCAGGTCTGATATTGTTACCTACTACACACAGCTGTGAGTGTAAACCAGGAGTAGGACTCAGGATCAGTGTGTCAAGTCTGATATTGTTACCTACTACACACAGCTGTGAGTGTAAACCAGGAGTAGGACTCAGGATCAGTGTGTCAGGTCTGATATTGTTACCTACTACACACAACTGTGAGTGTAAACCAGGAGTAGGACTCAGGATCAGTGTGTCAGGTCTGATATTGTTACCTACTACACACAGCTGTGAGTGTAAACCAGGATTAGGACTCAGGATCAGTGTGTCAGGTCTGATATTGTTACCTACTACACACAGCTGTGAGTGTAAACCAGGAGTAGGACTTCAGGATCAGTGTGTCAGGTCTGATATTGTTACCTACTACACACAACTGTGTGAGTGTAAACCAGGATTAGGACTCAGGATCAGTGTGTCAGGTCTGATATTGTTACCTACTACACACAGCTGTGAGTGTAAACCAGGAGTAGGACTCAGGATCAGTGTGTCAAGTCTGATATTGTTACCTACTACACACAACTGTGAGTGTAAACCAGGATTAGGACTCAGGATCAGTGTGTCAGGTCTGATATTGTTACCTACTACACACAACTGTGAGTGTAAACCAGGAGTAGGACTCAGGATCAGTGTGTCAAGTCTGATATTGTTACCTACTACACACAGCTGTGAGTGTAAAACCAGGATTAGGACTCAGGATCAGTGTGTCAGGTCTGATATTGTTACCTACTACACACAGCTGTGAGTGTAAACCAGGAGTAGGACTCAGGATCAGTGTGTCAAGTCTGATATTGTTACCTACTACACACAGCTGTGTGAGTGTAAACCAGGATTAGGACTCAGGATCAGTGTGTCAGGTCTGATATTGTTACCTACTACTACACAACTGTGAGAGTGTAAACCAGGAGTAGGACTCAGGATCAGTGTGTCAGGTCTGATATTGTTACCTACTACACACAGCTGTGAGTGTAAACCAGGAGTAGGACTCAGGATCAGTGTGTCAAGTCTGATATTGTTACCTACTACACACAACTGTGAGTGTAAACCAGGATTAGGACTCAGGATCAGTGTGTCAGGTCTGATATTGTTACCTACTACACACAACTGTGAGTGTAAACCAGGAGTAGGACTCAGGATCAGTGTGTCAAGTCTGATATTGTTACCTACTACACACAACTGTGAGTGTAAACCAGGATTAGGACTCAGGATCAGTGTGTCAGGTCTGATATTGTTACCTACTACACACAACTGTGAGTGTAAACCAGGAGTAGGACTCAGGATCAGTGTGTCAGGTCTGATATTGTTACCTACTACACACAACTGTGAGTGTAAACCAGGAGTAGGACTCAGGATCAGTGTGTCAAGTCTGATATTGTTACCTACTACACACAGCTGTGAGTGTAAACCAGGAGTAGGACTCAGGATCAGTGTGTCAAGTCTGATATTGTTACCTACTACACACAGCTGTGAGTGTAAACCAGGAGTAGGACTCAGGATCAGTGTGTCAGGTCTGATATTGTTACCTACTACACACAACTGTGAGTGTAAACCAGGATTAGGACTCAGGATCAGTGTGTCAAGTCTGATATTGTTACCTACTACACACAGCTGTGAGTGTAAACCAGGAGTAGGACTCAGGATCAGTGTGTCAGGTCTGATATTGTTACCTACTACACACAGCTGTGAGTGTAAACCAGGAGTAGGACTCAGGATCAGTGTGTCAAGTCTGATATTGTTACCTACTACACACAACTGTGAGTGTAAACCAGGATTAGGACTCAGGATCAGTGTGTCAAGTCTGATATTGTTACCTACTACACACACAACTGTGAGTGTAAACCAGGAGTAGGACTCAGGATCAGTGTGTCAAGTCTGATATTGTTACCTACTACACACAACTGTGAGTGTAAACCAGGAGTAGGACTCAGGATCAGTGTGTCAAGTCTGATATTGTTACCTACTACACACAACTGTGAGTGTAAACCAGGATTAGGACTCAGGATCAGTGTGTCAGGTCTGATATTGTTACCTACTACACACAGCTGTGAGTGTAAACCAGGAGTAGGACTTCAGGATCAGTGTGTCAGGTCTGATATTGTTACCTACTACACACAGCTGTGAGTGTAAACCAGGATTAGGACTCAGGATCAGTGTGTCAAGTCTGATATTGTTACCTACTACACACAGCTGTGAGTGTAAACCAGGATTAGGACTCAGGATCAGTGTGTCAGGTCTGATATTGTTACCTACTACACACAGCTGTGAGTGTAAACCAGGAGTAGGACTCAGGATCAGTGTGTCAGGTCTGATATTGTTACCTACTACACACAGCTGTGAGTGTAAACCAGGATTAGGACTCAGGATCAGTGTGTCAGGTCTGATATTGTTACCTACTACACACAACTGTGAGTGTAAACCAGGATTAGGACTCAGGATCAGTGTGTCAAGTCTGATATTGTTACCTACTACACACAGCTGTGAGTGTAAACCAGGATTAGGACTCAGGATCAGTGTGTCAGGTCTGATATTGTTACCTACTACACACAGCTGTGAGTGTAAACCAGGAGTAGGACTCAGGATCAGTGTGTCAGGTCTGATATTGTTACCTACTACACACAGCTGTGAGTGTAAACCAGGATTAGGACTCAGGATCAGTGTGTCAAGTCTGATATTGTTACCTACTACACACAGCTGTGAGTGTAAACCAGGAGTAGGACTCAGGATCAGTGTGTCAGGTCTGATATTGTTACCTACTACACACAACTGTGAGTGTAAACCAGGAGTAGGACTCAGGATCAGTGTGTCAAGTCTGATATTGTTACCTACTACACACAACTGTGAGTGTAAACCAGGATTAGGACTCAGGATCAGTGTGTCAGGTCTGATATTGTTACCTACTACACACAACTGTGAGTGTAAACCAGGAGTAGGACTCAGGATCAGTGTGTCAAGTCTGATATTGTTACCTACTACACACAACTGTGAGTGTAAACCAGGATTAGGACTCAGGATCAGTGTGTCAGGTCTGATATTGTTACCTACTACACACAACTGTGAGTGTAAACCAGGATTAGGACTCAGGATCAGTGTGTCAGGTCTGATATTGTTACCTACTACACACAGCTGTGAGTGTAAACCAGGATTAGGACTCAGGATCAGTGTGTCAGGTCTGATATTGTTACCTACTACACACAGCTGTGAGTGTAAACCAGGAGTAGGACTCAGGATCAGTGTGTCAAGTCTGATATTGTTACCTACTACACACAGCTGTGAGTGTAAACCAGGAGTAGGACTCAGGATCAGTGTGTCAGGTCTGATATTGTTACCTACTACACACAGCTGTGAGTGTAAACCAGGAGTAGGACTCAGGATCAGTGTGTCAGGTCTGATATTGTTACCTACTACACACAGCTGTGAGTGTAAACCAGGAGTAGGACTCAGGATCAGTGTGTCAGGTCTGATATTGTTACCTACTACACACAACTGTGAGTGTAAACCAGGATTAGGACTCAGGATCAGTGTGTCAAGTCTGATATTGTTACCTACTACACACATCTGTGAGTGTAAACCAGGAGTAGGACTCAGGATCAGTGTGTCAGGTCTGATATTGTTACCTACTACACACAGCTGTGAGTGTAAACCAGGAGTAGGACTCAGGATCAGTGTGTCAAGTCTGATATTGTTACCTACTACACACACAACTGTGAGTGTAAACCAGGATTAGGACTCAGGATCAGTGTGTCAAGTCTGATATTGTTACCTACTACACACAACTGTGAGTGTAAACCAGGAGTAGGACTCAGGATCAGTGTGTCAGGTCTGATATTGTTACCTACTACACACAACTGTGAGTGTAAACCAGGATTAGGACTCAGGATCAGTGTGTCAAGTCTGATATTGTTACCTACTACACACAACTGTGAGTGTAAACCAGGATTAGGACTCAGGATCAGTGTGTGTCAGTCTGATATTGTTACCTACTACACACAACTGTGAGTGTAAACCAGGAGTAGGACTCAGGATCAGTGTGTCAAGTCTGATATTGTTACCTACTACACACAGCTGTGAGTGTAAACCAGGATTAGGACTCAGGATCAGTGTGTCAGGTCTGATATTGTTACCTACTACACACAGCTGTGAGTGTAAACCAGGAGTAGGACTCAGGATCAGTGTGTCAGGTCTGATATTGTTACCTACTACACACAGCTGTGAGTGTAAACCAGGAGTAGGACTCAGGATCAGTGTGTCAGGTCTGATATTGTTACCTACTACACACAGCTGTGAGTGTAAACCAGGAGTAGGACTCAGGATCAGTGTGTCAGGTCTGATATTGTTACCTACTACACACAAGCTGTGAGTGTAAACCAGGATTAGGACTCAGGATCAGTGTGTCAAGTCTGATATTGTTACCTACTACACACAACTGTGAGTGTAAACCAGGAGTAGGACTCAGGATCAGTGTGTCAAGTCTGATATTGTTACCTACTACACACAACTGTGAGTGTAAACCAGGATTAGGACTCAGGATCAATGTGTCAAGTCACTCCATGCAAGCAAATCTTCATGTTACTATACACTGACAAATATCAGGCCACGCCTTTAAATACTGTTTTCTGATTGGCTGGAAATAAAATGGGCGGAGACTGAGTGGCATTATTGTTCAAGACTTCGCATTGTTGTGTACATGTATTTATTTATTTAGTTTGTATTCGTGATTAAGTATCCAATATGTGAAGTTGTTAAGTTGTTATTGTTTTGTGTTTTGTTCGTATGATTGGTTTTGTGTGTTCAGGGAGTACATACATCGTGAGCTAACTCTGCAAAATTCCTCTAAAATAAAGTCAATGGTTTTAAAGGGAGGAGTCTTAATGTCCCTTTTACATTATTGTTGTGATGTAAAATGGTTCTACGCATGGTGATTACTTGTAGAAAATAGTGGTGTTGGTTGTAAGGTTATCTCGCAAGAGCGTAGCGCTTGGGGTTGGTTGGAAGTGTCGCAAGAGTGTAGCGCTTTGCCAATGTTGGAAGGTTGTGTTGTAAGAGTGTAGCGCTTGCTGATGGTTGCAAGGTTGTGTCGCAAGAGTGTAGCGCTTGCTGATGGTTGCAAGGATAGCGGCAAATAGGTTGCCTTTCATGGAACATGGTAATTATTTCCTACCAGGCCCGCGTCAAGGTCTATAATCTACGCAATCCTCGCCGGTGCAGTACTGGTGGCGCTTGGCCCGCGCCCTAGGTCTGGGTTTGGGCCTGAGATCTCTGAGAGACGATGAGGATGATTTGACGGCGACACCAACAACCGCCACACCATCAGTGGAGGAGGCGCAGTCGGCAACAGGCACATACAGATTTGCTTCAGTTGCATCAGATTCCAAAATATGTTCCGAGATAGGCACGTAAGTAGCAATCATCCACACTGTAGTTGTAATGTAGTTATCAACTGAATTTACAATTCTTAGTAATGCAAGTAAATGAACTTCATAGACCAAGATAGAAAGCATGCAAGTAGAGAGCCTTGAGAACAGAGACTGGCTGTTTGTGTGAAGACTACAGTGTGTCCATATGGCCCATGCTCCAATGTGATGTAGCAGGCTGTGGGATGCATTTGATGTTTTTTATTAAATCCCCAAAGACCGAGTTGCTGTGCCGGAAGTATACAAACCTAGGTCGTCAGCGCTTGACTTCACTACCTCCGGCGATCTGATTGGCTAACACATTACACTGAATGAATGTGTTTCTATTCATTCTAATATTTTTATTCGTTTTAAAATTATTTTTATCAAGATAAAACATCAGATCGTGACATCTTGGATGAAAGACGTTTGAGTTTCCCTCTCGTTTTCCCACGTGCATTTGTTGTCATTTTATTAACCAATTTGATGGCGCAGACGATCCTAGTTTTGTATACTTCCGGCACAGCAACTCGGTCTTTGGGGATTTAATAAAAAACATAAAATGTATCCCCACGAAAAGCGCATGTACATGCCTCCTACATACATCGGAGATATGGACAAAAGCTTTTGATACTTGTGAGACCTTAAAAATACGATATAGTCATTGACGTGTGCGTAATTGTTCGGTTTTCGATCATGTCACCGTATTTCTGAGATGAAACTTTACATATTATATAGTAGGGGCGTGGATACTAAAACCGGAGCCTAATTCATCGATTTTCTGACCCGCAGTGGGGGCCTATGGTCACGGGTTCTGTTCTGTACCCAACCACACTGTCTAACGCCCATTCCTGATGTACCGCCTCGCATAGTTCTAGTCCTGAATTTTTCTGGAGTGGTACACACTCTAAAATGTAGTCTAGTACTCTTTAATCCAGCTTTGTGGGGTGTTATATGAACAGGTGGGGGTGATGTACATTTCTCTGTATATTTCTCCAGCGACTGATTGATATATCTCATTTACGTGAGACCTGTCCATAACCTAGAGCACACAAACAATTAATCTTGACGTCACCGTTGGCTATGACGTCATTCACTGAATTATAGCGGGAATATTGCGTATGCCGTTGTTCCGTGAACTAATTGAAGACGTTAGAACGACTGGTGCACTTCCTTCACAGTCCCACATCTCATGTGTGTCGATGATTATCTTCATGTGAATGTTTCTTTCGTTTCCAGGACCATCATGGCGCGCCAGGGTGGATCGGCTGTAGATGCCGCCATCGCCTCCATGTTGTGTACAGGGCTGGTACATCGTCACAGCGCCGGGATTGGTGGAGGGTTCTTCATGACGATCTACAACAGGTGGGTGTCAGGGAGGGTGTTCTTCATGACGATCTACAACAGGTGGGTGTCAGGGAGGGTGTTCTTCATGACGATCTACAACAGGTGGGTGTCAGGGAGGGTGTTCTTCATGACGATCTACAACAGGTGGGTGTCAGGGAGGGTGTTCTTCATGACGATCTACAACAGGTGGGTGTCAGAGTACGTGTTCTTAATGACGATCTACAACAGGTGGGTGTCAGGGAGGTGTTCTTTGGGACGATCTACAACAGGTGGGTGTCAGGGAGGGTGTTCTTCATGACGATCTACAACAGGTGGAGGGTGTTCTTCATGACGATCTACAACAGGTGGGTGTCAGGGAGGGTGTTCCCGCTGACGATCTACAACAGGTGGGTGTCAGGGAGGGTGTTCTTCATGACGATCTACACCAGGTGGGTGTCAGGGAGGGTGTTCCCCATGACGATCTACAACAGGTGGGTGTCAGGAGGGTGTTCTTCATGACGATCTACAACAGGTGGGTGTCAGGGGAGGGTGTTCTTCATGACGATCTACAACAGGTGGGTGTCAGGAGGTGTTCTTCATGACGATCTACAACAGGTGGGTGTCAGGGGAGGGTGTTCTTCATGACGATCTACAACAGGTGGGTGTCAGGGAGGGTGTTCTTCATGACGTCTACAACAGGTGGGTGTCAGGAGGGTGTTCTTCATGACGATCTACAACAGGTGGGTGTTAGGGAGGGTGTTCTTCATGACGATCTACAACAGGTGGAGTGTCAGGGGAGGGTGTTCTTCATGACGATCTACAACAGGTGGGTGTCAGGGAGGGTGTTCTTCATGACGATCTACAACAGGTGGGTGTCAGGGAGGTGTTCTTCATGACGATCTACAACAGGTGGGTGTCAGGGAGGGTGTTCTTCATGACGATCTACAACAGGTGGGTGTCAGGGAGGGTGTTCTTCATGACGATCTACAACAGGTGGGTGTCAGGGAAGGTGTTCTTCATGACGATCTACAACAGGTGGGTGTCAGGGAGGGTGTTCTTCATGACGATCTACAACAGGTGGGTGTCAGGGAGGGTGTTCTTCATGACGATCTACAACAGGTGGGTGTCAGGGAGGGTGTTCTTCATGACGATCTACAACAGGTGGGTGTCAGGGAGGGTGTTCTTCATGACGATCTACAACAGGTGGGTGTCAGGGAGGGTGTTCTTCATGACGATCTACAACAGGTGGGTGTCAGGGAGGGTGTTCTTCATGACGATCTACAACAGGTGGGTGTTAGGGGAGGGTGTTCTTCATGACGATCTACAACAGGTGGAGTGTCAGGGAGGGTGTTCTTCATGACGATCTACAACAGGTGGGTGTCAGGGAGGGTGTTCTTCATGACGATCTACAACAGGTGGGTGTCAGGGAGGGTGTTCTTCATGACGATCTACCACAACAGGTGGGTGTCAGGGAAGGTGTTCTTCATGACGATCTACAACAGGTGGGTGTCAGGGAGGGTGTTCTTCATGACGATCTACAACAGGTGGGTGTCTACAACAGGGTGTCTTTGAGGGTGGGTGTTCTCCAAGAAGATCTACAGCAGGGTGTCTGTGAGGGTGGGTATTCTCCAAGAAGATCTACAACAAGGTGTCTGTGAGGGTGGGTGTTCTCCAAAAGATCTACAACAGGGTGTTTGTGAGGATAGGTGTTCTTCATGAAGATCTACGACAAGCGGGTGTCACTGAGTGTGGGTGTTCTTCATGAAGATCTACAACAGGGTGTCTGAGGGAGTGTTCTTTGTGAAATGTTAGTCACCCACTATGGCAGCAGCCTACAACGAAGATGTACTTTGCAAATTGCAAATGAATTTCGTAGAAATTGACTGAGGTAAAATTTTGTCCCAGAACTTCGGAAACAGTTCATGTCCTAGATGCCCGTGAGCGGGCGCCAATACTGGCCAACCAGACCATGTACATCAACAGGACCGACGGTTTGACCTCCACCCTGGGTGAGTTGACCACACACTTGATCTATTTATATCCCACTGTCAGCATGGTGAGGGAGTGAGGGAGGTTTGAGTCTGAACAGCATGTCAGCTTCTTGTGTACGGACACCACTTGGCTGAAACCTTGACAGACATCAAGCTGTCATCAGAGAGAATGGGATTCTGGGATTCGAACCCTAAATCATAGGTGTCTGATAGGCCCTAAGGTAGCTATGGTGCACGATGAAGGTCGTTATCTTAGACAACAGGACCACCCGAGCCTTCATTGTCAAGTGTTTTATGTGCAGATGGATCTCCTAAGTCTTTACATGAAGTGATTCCTGTGCAGGTGGACTGGCGATCGCGGTCCCCGGGGAGATCAAGGGATACTGGGAGGCGCACCAGCGTTATGGCCGTCTTCCATGGAGGGATCTCTTCCAGCCCGCCATCAAACTGTGTCGGGAGGGGGTGCCCGTCTACAAACCTCTGTCAGTGGCCATCAACCGGTACCCCGACCTTCTCAAGAACTTCTCCCATACGTAAGTGAACCACAAACCCGTAAGGTACATTTCACGACTTTTTCAATACGTAAGTGAACCAAAACCGGCACACGACATCCTCCTCCACGTATGCGCTAACTAACATGGGACATGAAACAAGCAATAGTTTACACGACAAGAGTTATGCAATTATACTCAGGGACAAACATTATTGTGACATGGATTTTTCAGTGGTAATCTTGTGAATGACAGTGTGTGATAAAATGGTCGAAGAAATGCAACCAAACAGTTGGTGTAATTGCACGGAATGTACGTGGAGTGAGATGGGGCGGTGGGGTAGCCGAGTGGTTAAAGCGTACGCTCGTCACGCCGAAGACACGGGTTCGATTCCCACATGGGGCACAATTTGTGAAGCCTATTTCTTGTGTCCCAGGACGTGATATAAAGCGGCGTAAAACCATACTCACTCACTACATGAGTGAATCGAGGTCCATCGCCGAGCTGAGATCAGGACACCTGTCTACAGTCTACAGAACGTTACATACAGTTGAACAATAACAGGTGTCTACAGTCTACAGTTGAACGTTACATCAGGACACGTGTCTACAGTCTACAGTTGAACGTAACATCGGGACACGTGTCTCAGGACACGTGTCTACAGTCTACAGTTGAACGTTACATCAGGACACGTGTCTACAGTCTACAGTTGAACGTTACATCAGGACACGTGTCTACAGTCTACAGTTGAACGTTACATCAGGACACGTGTCTACAGTCTACAGTTGAACGTTACATCAGGACACGTGTCTACAGTCTACAGTTGAACGTTACATCAGGCCATGTGTTCTGGATGGGGCGTTGTGATCTGGTGCCGGATAACACCTGCAGCAAGAATGCCGGTGGTTGTGATTGAGGGAAACGAACGCACGATCCCCCTGATTTATTACCTTTTGAACATGTCTAAAATGGAATGGGGCGACGTTTGCAACGTCATCCTCCAACAGCGCTGCAGGAACTCCGCCAAGTGCGCTGTTCGTATGGACTGATGGTCATAACTTGAAACATCTTTCCATGTAAAAACATAACAGTCGCCGCACCAAACGTTTCACATTGATTCTGTCGGTTGTTTGTGCGTAACCATAACTTTTGACATTGAGTATATTACAACTAGTCATCGCCCACTGCGACTCAAATTCCACATACTTGCAGAAGGCCATCGATCGTCATGGACTTCTCTCAACCTGATTTGAATTTTAAGTGTTGTTTAACACCGCAGTCGGCAATATTCCAGCTATATGGCGAGCTTCATGTGAAAGGAGACCATTGTTTCGTTGAAAAGTTAAAAACATATTTGTGTTTCAGGATGTATTTCGACGCCACGACAGGGGAGCCGGTCAAGGTGGGTGAGAAGGTGAAGCTTCCCATGCTGGCCGACACGCTGGACACCATCGCCGAGGACGGAGAGTCTGCCTTCTACAACGGCATCCTCACCGACATCATCGTCGACGAAATACAGCGATATGGTTAGACTGGTAGCGACGTTAATAAGCAATACAAATACAGATTGACAAACACTGAATGAAAACAGGTCACAACCAGAAAATTCATATTCCAATCCACACACTTATACCACCAGTAATTCCACCGTGGCCGAGTTGTTAGGGTTCGGCAGCCAACGTTGACGATGTTGCAGTAATATAAATCGTTAACAATGTTACACAATCATTACAGCTGACAAAATATAATTCCGTCTTGACTGGTGGCATGTAATCGTCAAAATCGTAAACCAAATAAAGCACACCAATGTCACACCACTGGATCTATAGCCCTTCATCCGCCCCATTAATCATATACTGCATATATGTAGAACGATCTACTGACATGTTTGACAACTGAAACACCCACACATTATGATACACATCATCACGAACATCAGCGGAATATTGTGTAGAGGGAGGAGATATCCCTTTATTACCCATACGGGTGAGGAGATCCCGTGTAATATCTTTTTGATATTTGCAGTGTGCAATTTAGTGATTCTCGACGTTGATTGGTTAATCGTATATTTGTACTTTTTCATTGGATGCCGGAACTACTTTCACACACTACGTTCATTTATTAAAGTTTCATCGATTCATTGATAAATTGACATTAAGTAATGTAATCACACAGTCCGAGATCTAAAAAAGAAAACATTAAGGTTAAAGAATATGAATATCCTTTTTATTAGACCTTATTTTTTTGGAATGAAAATGCGTTATAAATAGTAGTCTTTTTAAATTATAATCTTTACAAAACCCACCAAACAATCGTTTGCATTGTTTGTAAACAAATATGGCCGCCGTTAGGCTAACCCCGATCAAGGTCACTTACCTAGTTAAAGTTGACGGTGACCAAATAGGAAGAGTGATAAGAATTTTACAGCCCTTGAATTCCCCAAACCTGTTTGTTGTTGAAATAGAAACAGCAAGATACCGACTAAAGATGTTATCTGAAAGTGTAACAAGTAAGTCGGACACGGCGTCCATGCCATCTCACAAGAAAACAGCTCCTTTCTTACCGGAATCAGTGCTAGTCAGTGTTCGTCTTCAAGATGACTTTTTATATCCATGCATTCCTAATCAATCCGAGAGGTTGGTCCCAGTGGCCGATGCAGAGATTGACACATTTTATAGACTCGGATTCCGACTAGAGTTATCCTTCTTGGAACTGCTGTACTCTACTAAGACGAGAGTGTAACACGCCTTCCACAGAACAAAATGTTGTTTAATCTTCAAACTTGTTGAGTTTCTTGACAGAAAACTTTTTCTAGATGTATTCGTGGGATGGTTGTCTTTTAGATTTCCCAACTTTTAACCGTTGACTTTCACGAAAATTGACAGGTTTTCGCCAGAGTGTGTTTCAACACTACACCGTCACCCGTCACTAGAAAACACGTCAGTCGTGAATGAACGATGTTCCGTCGCGCTGTCTTGATCGAATAAATGTTTAGCTCTTATTAAGTTCAATGATATATTTAAAAGATCATTTTTATCATATTAACAAATGTTAATTAATTATTCCAGGCATAATAATTTTGTTGTATTTTAAAGCGATTTTATGATGTACTATTTCCATAGCGTAGTTATGTTATTACCGCTGGAGAAGTTAGGTTTAATACGCGCATGAATACGAATCAGCTGTTTAAGGTCACAAGTCCTGTCTCCGGGTGGTTTTTATTTCGTGGTTCTTCCTTTTAAATTACATTATGGGTAATAAATAGAATAACCAACGAGGTACGAGTGATTATGCCCTCGTTAAAATAATGTTCAGTGCCGAGCCTTTGCGAGGCACTGAACATTATTTTAACGAGGGCATATTTCCCAAGGCTCGGCATTGTGAACATTATTTCAACTCGGGCATATTTCCCGTAATCACTGGTACCTCGTTGGTTATTCTCTAAGTATGATATTTAAGAAGTCGCCGGATTTGCATATTTTCCTACCACCTCAGCAGGTTCATCTGACACCGATTTCATATGGTAATATATGATTGTTGCAGCATAAATGTAACATTCTTGGTTACACTCAGCCTTTCGTTACAAAGGAGAACGTGATGTGAGTGTTGTAAATAATAGTACAACCATATATGTGATAAGACACGTTGTGTCGACCTATACTGAACCCGGAAATCACAGCCCAGCAGTGGGATTAACTTGATCTGAACTGTCTGAACCACAGGCGGAATAATCTCCGGGAAGATCTGAACCAGTACAACGCCACCTGGAGGACGCCGTTGTCAGTGACCATGAGAGACAACCTGACCTTGTTCTCTGTCCCGCCACCTGGAAGCGGCGCTGTGTATGAATACATCATGAACATTCTGGACGGTAAGTAGTCCGGGCACTTGAACCTGACTGTCAGTATTATTCCTGTTTGTAAACAACAAGAACCTCCGGATTAGAAAGACCGGTGTCTATGGTTAAGGAATCTGAAACTGCTATGTGAATATTTTGGATTAATGCAGGCGTACATTAACGACACACAATGTCATGACACACATTCATTATGTGCTGTGGTGTTGCTAGGTTACGGCTTAACGCCCGACAGCCTGTCGACCAATGAGAAAAGCGTATTGACATATCACCGGATCGTGGAAGCCATGAAGTTTGCGTACGCCAAGAGAACGGATCTCGGAGACGAGGACTTTGTTGATGTTACAGAGGTGAGAGGTCATACGTGGTAGGGGTGAGAGGTCAAGTGTTTGTGGCAGGGGTGAGAGGTCATGTGTTAGTGAAAGAGGTGAAAGGTCATGGGTGACAAATAACCAGAAAGCCACACAGAGCAAAATATCAACAACATATTCAGCAGATAATAGCATTATCAGTACTTCTATCCATTATATAATGCAATGTTATCTACGGTACTAAATATTTGAAGGGTAAGAATCAGTAATTACCTAGACTATATTTCAGACGAAATATATCAGAAATTCCACATATGACACAGGTTTGTTACGCGAAAACCAGCACTAAAGTATGCATTGGCACTGCCTGGGTCTTGCCCATAGTGTTGTGACATGTGATGTGTGTAATATGTGCATTGAGTCTGCTTGGAAGAGGTGTGAAACGGCATGACCTCGCCTGGTTTTAACATTATAAGCCTATTCCTCTTCAGCTGATAAAGAACATGACATCCCGCGACTATGCCGATTCCATTCGGGCTCAAATAAACGACTTCCGAACGCAGGACACCGACTACTACGGCCCTACGTACTACGACAGCACCAAGACGGGGACGACGCACACTTCAATCATAGACGCTCAGGGCAACGCTGTTGCTATAACATCTACCATCAACACCTAGTCAGTATAACGTCTATATAACGTCACCTAGTCAGTATAACGTCTATATCACGTCACCTAGTCAGTATAACGTCTATATCACGTCACCTAGTCAGTATAACGTCTATATCACGTCACCTAGTCAGTATAACGTCTATATCACGTCACCTAGTCAGTATAACGTTTATATCACTTCACCTAGTCAGTATAACGTCTATATCACGTCACCTAGTCAGTATAACATCTATATCACGTCACCTAGTCAGTATAACCTCTATATCACGTTACCTAGTCAGTATAACGTTTATATCACGTCACCTAGTCAGTATATAACGTTTATATCACGTCACCTAGTCAGTATAACGTCTATATATATAACGTCACCTAGTCAGTATAACGTCTATATCACGTCACCTAGTCAGTATAACGTCTATATATCACGTCACCTAGTCAGTATAACGTCTATATAACGTCACCTAGTCAGTATAACGTCTATATCACGTTACCTAGTCAGTATAACGTTATATATCACGTCACCTAGTCAGTATAACGTTTATATCACGTCACCTAGTCAGTATAACGTCTATATCACGTCACCTAGTCAGTATAACATCTATATCACGTCACCTAGTCAGTATAACGTCTATATCACGTAACATCTTATATCATGTCACCTAGTCAGTATAACGTCTATATCACGTCACCTAGTCAGTATAACGTCTATATATCACCGTCAGTATAACCTATATCACGTCAGTCATCAGTATAACGTCTATATCACGTCACCTAGTCGTCACCTAGTCAGTATAACGTCTATATCACGTCACCTAGTCAGTATAACGTCTATATCACGTCACCTAGTCAGTATAACGTCTATATCACGTCACCTAGTCAGTATAACGTCTATATCACGTCACCTAGTCAGTATTGTACACGTACCTAGTCGGTATCACGTATACCTCAGTAGTCAGTATAACGTTTATATCACGTCACCTAGTCAATATAACGTCTATATCACGTCACCTAGTCAGTATAACGTCTATATCACGTCACCTAGTCAGTATTGTATAGTGTCTATATCACGTTACCTAGTCCATATAACGTTTATATCACGTTACCTAGTCAATATTACGTCTATATCACGTCACCTAGTCAGGATAACGTCTATATCACTCCACCTAGTCAGTATAACGTCTATATCACTCCACCTTGTCAGTATGGTGTCTATATCACAGGCTCTGAAGAAAATCTGAAATTTGCATATGTTATGCACTTCTGACAAGACGTGTCTCACACCTCAAGGGAGCATTCGAACAGTGTGTCAAGTATCTGGATCATCTACATTACTCATCACTGGATTTACATCCAACATACAGAGTATTCTACATTTCAGAAGTTGACATTTTATCTCAGTTGTGTACATGGATTGATTGAAGCCTTTTGTGTGTCTAACCTCCAAACAGTGGAATACGGCTTACATTTTTTGTGCTCTCTACTTGTATGTGTATATGTAACAATGGGACCAATCACTCACCTGCCTTCTGAGTTAAAGGCACTCAGTGAGACTGCCACCAAAAGGGTACCTGAAATTGTTTATAATAGCTTAAAACAACTTAACATTTATGGTGTTTCACAAACACACAGAGGCTCAAAGGGGGTACTCGTCAACTGTAGTCAAATCTAATAAGCACATTCTTCACAGAATTTGAAGACTTCACTGACAAGTTGAACAACCAGGGCGGAAAGTTTATCATTTGTACAGATTTCAACATTCACGTTGACAAAACAAATGACAACAACGCCAAACAACTGAACTTCTTGCTGAAATCAAAAAAACTCGTCCAGGTCGTTATCCACCCAACTCACAAGAATGGACACACTTTAGACTTATTGATTACAAGGGCCCATAAAATAAATGTTTATGATTTCATCTATTACCACTCTGTTCTGTCCGACCATGTTGGTTTACTCTGTTCCACAAATCTTCACAATCTCCAACGATTAACCATTCGAATCAAATGCCGAAAATGGAAGGATATCGATACTGATTCCTTCACAGCCGATGTTAAGTCATCACTCGATTCAGTAACGTCAGACTCATTGCCGGATGCAGTTAACACCTACAACCAAGATCTCAGTGACATACTGGATAGGCATGCTCCACAAAACACAAGGACAGTAACCTTGCACAAACAAAGTGCCTGGTACAATGGCGACATAAGATCAGCCAAGCAAAAGCGACGGAAACTGGAGAGGAAAATGAGGAAAACACAACTGACCATTGATCGTCAGATACATGCTGAACAACGCAACAAAGTGAACAAACTAATTGAAGATGCAAAGAGAAATTACTTCACATCCAAACTGAATGAGGCAAAAAATCAAAAAGAAGTTTTCCAGGTTGGAAACCAGTTGCTCTTCAAGAACAAACAACGAGCACTTCCTTCTCATTCATCAACTGGGAAGTTAGCCTCTTCCTTCATCAGTTTCTTCACGGACAAGATTCTCAACATCAGAAACATCTTGAGCACATCTCGCGACCAATGTGCGCTCTGTGCAGCTCGTGAGGAGACAGTCATATCTGTACATACTCACTTGACATGCTTTGCACCAACCACTGAGAAAGAGATCAGTATGTTAATTGCAAAAAAGTCCAACTAAATCGTGTTCTCTCGATCCTTGTCCAACATGGCTTATGGAAAACAGCCCACAGGCCGTCATAACAACTATTACATCCATAGTGAACCAGTCACTAAGTCAATGCCAGGTATCATCGTCACTGAAGGAAGCACTAATAACACCTCTTTTAAAGAAGCCAACATTGAAACCAAATGTCTTTAGGACTATCGTCCAGTTTCAAATCTGCCATTCATTTCCAAATTGATAGAGCGTGTTGTAGCAAACCAACTGAAACAACACCTCCTGGACAACAATCTTGGTGATATCATGCAGTCAGCATACAAAATAGGTCACAGCACAGAAACAGCTTTGCTGCGTGTGCAGAATGACCTTCTGCATGCTGTTTTTTCCAAGGGAGCGGCAATTCTTGTCCTCTTGGATCTATCAGCGGCATTTGACACAATAGACCATTCCACTCTCTTGGAAACGCTACAGTTACGTCATGGATTCACTGGCGATGCGTTATCATGGTTTCAATCGTATCTCACAGGACGCAAGCAATCAGTTATCATCGATGGGGTTAGGTCTGAGAACAGAGAATTAAGGTTTGAGTGCCACAAGGCTCAGTCCTACGCCCAATCCTGTTCACTGTATATACCATACCCGTTGGTGATATAGCCCGAGCCCACAATCTCAGCTATCATCTCTATGCTGATGACACTCAACTATATCACGGATTCAAGCCACAAACCGCATCTTCTGTACAGAATACCCTGCTGGCAATAACAAATTGCATAGCTGAGATCAAATGTTGAATGAACAGTAATTTTCTGAAATTGAATGATGACAAAACTAAGATTCTCATCATCAGCTCCCAACAGACAAAATCAAAGTTCAAGGTCCCTGGAGTTCAAATTGGAGACACGTTTGTTCAACCAGAAAGCCATGCTCGAAATCTAGGTGTCATCTTTGACTCAACATTAAGCATGGGAAATCACGTCAGTAACATCTGCAAATCTGCTTATTACCACCTAATTAACATCAGACAGATTAGCAGGTACATGGACAGACCATCAGTAAAATGCCTAACCCATGCATTTGTGACATCTGGACTACTGCAACAGTCTACTCATCAGAAGTGCATGGACAAGTTACAGCGTGTTCAAAACACAGCTCCCAGGCTCATAACATGCACACATATGTATGTGCACATAACACCAGTCCTGAAGGACTTACACTGGCTCCCTGTAAAAGACAGAGTTGTATTCAAACTTCTTGTGTTTGTTTACAAGTCCATTAATGGGCTTGCTCCATTCTATCTCCAGGAACTAGTCAACATTCACAAGCTTGGAAGGTCACTCAGATCAGCTAAACAGCAAAGCTTAGATGTTCCATTTGTCCGAACCACAACATACGGGGACAGATCATTCAGCAGAGCGGGTGTCGTACTCTGGAATGGATTACCTGAAAATGTCAGAAAATCAGAAAATATCAACAGTTTCCGACCTTGTCTCAAAACCACCCTCTTCAAACGAGCATTCGACTAAGCGCACATGAGCAGGACTCTGGATATGTAGCGCTTTACAAATGTCGAATTTGATTTGATTTGATTTTATCACGTCACCTAGTCAGTATAAATTATGGTTAATATGTTAAGGATTAACTAGGGTTCGCTCACCATTATATCGTGTGTTATTCTGTTGTCAGTTTCGGCTCCAAGGTACGCGGCAACGTCACGGGCATCGCCTACAACAACGAGATGGACGACTTCTCAACACCCGGGGAGGTCAACTACTTCGGCGTGCCGGCATCTCCCGCTAATTTTATCGTTCCTAGAAAACGCCCCTTGTCGTCGATGTGTCCCAGCATCGTCGTCGACAACAACACCGGAGACGTTGTGCTGGCAGTCGGGGCGGCAGGAGGCACCAAGATCACAACCTCTACCATGCTGGTAAGATTATGATGCTGATGGTGATCATGATGATGGTGTTGCTGCCGATAGCTTGGAATAACCCACATAGCTGTGTATAGGGATCTACAGTAACCTACGTTAATAACTAACTCAATGCTACCACTGCCTTAGTGAGTCACAACCGTAGTTCGACATACGCATTGTGCCTATGTATGGAGCAATTGGCCGGTTCGTTATATCTGTCAGTTCGTTACAAGCGTAGTTTCTTGCGTTACCATGGGTGTGAGTAGCCTACTGTTGGGCAGTGTGATCGATCTTGTTATATCGAACTTCGTAATTTTTCATAACGCTCCCTTAATTATTAGGACAGCATTTTCAAAGCCGGAGAGCATCAATATATATATTTTATTCACAGCTATAAACATGAATGGTGTAAAGATATTTTGACAACATTACGATTAGTGTCCATCCATCAGCTGCATCAGTATTATACCATCCTCGTTCTCCACCCGTCACTACCTTGTCTGTGATGCAGAACAGAGACCGTTATTGATGACTCACACCTGTCCCTGGTTCCTCCTCTAGGTGAGTCTGTACACCCTCCGGCTCGGGCTGCCTGTCGGGGACGCCATCGACAGCAGACGCCTACACCATCAGCTGCTGCCCAAGACCCTCAGTGTAGAGAAGGGATTTCCCCAGGTACAGTCACACAGGGTCCCTAATGTGTAACATACATCGTTATTGGTAACATTGATATTGATCTGTTACAAGATCCGGTATGGAGCAGGCAAACCTGTGAGTGATGGTATGAGCATCAGTTATCGAGTGAGTGAGGTAAATATGGTTAGATAAGTTTCTACATGAGGACCTATTTTCCCGGATTTCCAGCCACGGGCATGGATGAGGATATGAATTGCGTTTCCGACTCCACTACGTGACTGAGTGTGGGTTGTGTCTAGTTTATACCCACCTGTAGAACCATCCGACCTACCCGAAGATGGCGGGCGGTAGGCTAGTGGTTAAAGCGTTCGCGCCATGCAGAAGACCCGGGTTCGATTCCCCATATGGGTGCAATGTGTGAAGCCCATTTCTGGTGTCCACCGCCGAAATATTGCTGGAACATTGCTAAAAGCGGCGTAAAACCCAACTCACTTCTAAATACACAAGACCCGTGAAGATCCGGGTTTGAATTGGTCTTAAGTAGCCCATGCTTGTCGTAAGAGAAGCCTAATTGAATCGGGTGGTCAGGCTCGCTGATTTGGTTGACACGTGTCATCGTATCCCAATTGCGTAGGTCGATGCTCATGCTGTTGATCACTGGATTGTCTGGATCAGACTCGATTATTTACAGACCGTCGCCATATAGCTGGAATATTGCTGGGTACGGCATTAAACATTAAACCAGCCAATCAAAATACACAAGGGGCCGATATGGTTCACTTGTTGCCGTACATATATGGGACTGATCTCTTCAGCCTGTCTTGGTCTAGGTTCGAACACGTCCAACATGCCCTCAAGCGAACACTTCCAGTCTTACATGCCGAAACCCTGACGCAGGGCTTGGCTATCCAAGACACGTGAATTAGGTTCATAAGGACGAAAAGATATGTACAGTATATTTTCGTTATCTTATGTATTTTATGATTTATGTTTAATTTTTATCATTTGCAGGAAATTTTGGATGGATTAAAGGCCAAAGGCCACAATTTTACCCTCGACAATCCGGGCTCAGTTGTCAATGCGATTCACGTGACCGGAAGCATGCTGCACGCCGCCAGTGACATCCGGAAGTTCGGGGCACCAGATGGATATTAATGACGTCATCCCTAGGTTTATCATCTTATTCCAATACAATACCAAAGAATCATTCCACACAGTAGATTACATGAGTTGTGAGATTAAACGTGCATGCACGTGTACGTATAAATCGGTACGTATGCGCACAGATCAGTACGGGCATGCGTAGATTGGTACGTATACGCAGATCCGTACGTACCTGCATAGATTGGTACGTATACGCATAGATCCGTACGTGCATGCGTAGATTGGTACGTATACGCACAGATCCGTACGTGCATGCATAGATCCGTACGTGTACGTATAGATCGGTATGTATACGCACAGATCGGTACGTGCATGTATAGTATGCCTACGCATTAATTGGTATGTAAAAGCATTGAGCGGTATGTAAACGCATTGATCGGTATGTAAACGCATTGATCGGTATGTAAACGCTTTGATCGGTATATAAACGCATTGATCGGTATGTAAACGCATTGATCGGTATGTATAAGCATTGATCGGTATGTAAACGCATTGATCGGTATGTAAACGCTTTGATCGGTATATAAACGCATTGATCGGTATGTAAACGCATTGATCGGTATGTATAAGCATTGATCGGTATGTAAACGCATTGATCGGTATGTAAACGCATTGATCGGTATGTAAACGCATTGATCGGTATGTAAACGCATTGATCGGTATCGGTATATAAACGCATTGATCGGTATGTAAACGCATTGATCGGGTATGTAAACGCATTGATCGGTATGTAAACGCATTGATCGGTATCAAACGCATTGATCACTTTGTAAAAGCATTGATCGGCACATCCGTTATAAAGTTTACATCAACTGACATGCATGTATTTACAAGTGTTACCATGGGAACGTCGAGGATGTAGTTTACACGTGTTCTTCCACTGGATCATAAGCGGTACATATGCTTTAAACCCAGTTTCACTTTCATGGGATTATTCAACTCCCCACTTTTGAAGTTACAGATGCAAAATATATTGTTTACTTCGCATCATGTTTTACAATGTACAGAAGGCAGACAATTAATTCTGGATCGGTTACAAGGGGGAAACGGCTTTTGTTTCTGCATGATGTAACCTCGCCAAGATATCGGGTTAAACTGCATGTAAGGTCTACTGTTTGAGTTCAACAAACTGTACGTTAAGTTACTATGTACGTAACACGAGCTAACTGCAATGTAAGGTGAGCTAACTGCAATGTAAGGTGAGCTAACTACAATGTAAGGTGAGCTAACTGCAATGTAAGGTGAGCTAACGGGCAGGTGTATCATGCAATATACGGCCCTGAATACCACCCTGTTTGGTTTACCTGCGTGAACATCTTGCAATATATGGCTCAGAGAAAAATATCACCGATCCTAAAGTATCGTAACACAGTATATACGCAAGTTTAAATTCAGAGTTAATTTGAATGTTTGCGTAGAACCAGTTAAACTATAATCTAAGGTCTACTGTTTTCGTTAAACCGATGACACAAACTGTAAAGTAAGGTCTACTGTTTTCGTTAATTTGGGAAGCCGCGGTGGCTGAGCGGTCTAGGCGTCTGACTTTGTGTCCTGGCGATAAGGTGCCTGACTCTGAGGGTGTGGGTTCGAATCCCGGATGGGACTCAACTCAACAAAAGTACTAGAATCTTTACAAAGTAAGTGTAATTCCAAATATAACATATGTTACGTTTGACCACTTTCTAAATGGCATTGTGTATTTCGTGTAAAGTTTCTTGTTAAATTGAACGGTTTCTTGTTAAACTTGTCGCCAACATGGTAAAGGAAGGTCAACTGATTCGTCAACTGGTCGCACAAACTGTAAGGTATCCCACCTGTAACCATTACAAAAGTAATGACGGTTTTAATCAATTCATAATCACTCGTTGGTTTTCGCCGCCTTACACGGTTTGCTCCGTAAAGACACGAGTGGTCAGGGATGTTAGAAACGGACTTTACTGTTTGTTCGGCCTAATTGACGTCACTGTTGAGCGTCCTGTTTTGTGTCGCATGAAACTGGGCCTGTCTTTGTAACTAGGGCCTGTCTTTGTAACTAGGGCCTGTCTTTGTAACTAGGGGCCTGTCTTTGTAACTAGGGCCTGTCTTTGTAACTAGGGCCTGTCTTTGTAACCAGAGTAAACCATCACTGCTGTAACCAGAATCAACCATCACATTATACCACGGTAAGCGGTTTTTCAACGTACTTGCTTTCCGGCGCTGCAGTTGGGAAGTTGAATAAAATGGTCGTTCTCTCCCTGTCGCTTGTCAAGTGAAAAACTACCTTTCGGGTGAGAAAGGGCACTGCCCATTGTCTCTCCATGCATAGGATTGGATTTCTTAATGGTCTCGCTAGACAATCAACTACGATCTCATAAGCTGTTCGAATATTACATTGTATTTTGATTTCAACAACCGAACAAAGATACAGTTTTACATTCCTTAAGAAATGAAAATGAGAGGCACTTCACTTGTTCGTAGGATGGTGTTAGAACTCACAGCAGCCTCAATATTCCACATGGTTAACATGTCAGATGTCACGGTTCAGATTTGGAATATTTCCATTTGTTTAATTTTGTATATTTTTTTACGGATATTAAATAATATATCAATGAAATGTCGCGTTTCGTTGTGTGTTCAGGTTGTGGTTGGAGTGTGTTCAGGTTGTGGTTGGAGTGTGTTCAGGTTGTGGTTGGAGTGTGTTCAGGTTGTGGTTGGAGTGTGTCCTGGAGTGTGTTCAGGTTGTGGTTGGAGTGTGTCCTGTGATTGTATGGGCGCTTCCATCTGAGGTTATGCGTGGCGGACGGATCCTGAAATATCGATATCCAGTAGTGGTGGTCCGATTAATTGAAATAATCGAAGATTGGTCGCAGTGACTAAACGACCAAGCAATCGATCATGTTTTCTCATAATCGAACACAAACAATTCTGGAACACTTGTTGCATTAACAATGTATTTCACACGGTGGGTTTTGTCTGATACATTTCATGAGCACTACAAGCTCGTCCAAGTCATGATTGAATTTATCTTAAAGACCCCAAATAACTTTATGTTCCTAACATACTAGTCATCCTGTAAAGATGAGCAATTTCCCCCCAAAAACACAAAGAATTACATGTTTTTTCTTTATGTTTTTGTGCATACAAACATAACCAGGAAAATCTGATAAATGATGCTAACCAATTATTTTCGATGATTGATCGTTTGTAATGAACCAATCATCAATTTTACCCATTTCTCAACACTAATATCCAGGGGCGGATACTGCATTGTGAGAAAGGGGGCTGCACACTTTTGAGAAAGGGGTGGGTGGGTGGGTGGTGCACACTACATTTTCACGGGCGTTTCAATGGTCTTTTAATAAACTTTCAGGACAAACGGAAGGCGCACCCCTGCACACCCCCTCTGGATCCACCTCTGTAATATATAATATCCATGCACGTCCGTAATAGTTGGCAAGTCTAGATCACTTGAATTGTTCAAATTAGGGTCTCTGGGCCCCTATTTATATTTTAGATTTACAGCTAAATATCTACACACCGTTTTATGTACAGAATGGTACTTGGACACATCGTTTGTACAGAGTTATGCCCCTTGCTTACATTCAGAGCATCCAACGTTCTTCCACAGCTAAAGGTTGGTTTGTTTGTCGTTTAACGCCGCACTCAGCAATATTCCAGCAATATGGTAGTCTGTCTCACAGTCCCTGAACCACATTATTGTCCCTACTGCCAAGCCCTCCCTGCAATGTAGTCTGTCTCACAGTCCCTGAACCACATTATTGTCCCTACTGCCAAGCCCTGTCTGCAGTGCCAAAGCCCTAAATAAAGCAAGTCTAGATTTCCTCAAGTTCTGAATCTCTGGTCTCCCAGGGGCTCCTTTTCAATTTAAATGCGCTTGTTTGTTACTATCAAAATTATATATATTCAGGGACTAAGCATTAGTCTAGCTATGTGGCGGCGGTCTGTAAACAATCGATTCTCGATCAGACAATCCAGTGATCAACATCATGATCATCAATCTACACAATGGGATACGATGACATGTGTCAACTAGGTCAGCGAGCCTGACCACCCGATCCCGTTAGTCGCCTCTTAAGACAAGCATGAGTTACTGAAGACCAATTCCAACCCGGACATTCACGGGTGGTTTAACAGGGTCTGGAGTAGACTACAAAGTTTACATGTAAATATACACATGGCTTACGTTGGTCTTTCGTGTCATACCCGTGAAGTTCCGGGTAAGTATATTGATCTTCAGTAACCCATGCTTGTCGTGCTCTTTCGTGTCAACTAAATTCGCGTAGTTTAGGATCTACACTACCATCTAGCTTCCGTCAAGAGAAATTTTTTTGTATTCTAGTTGAAAAGTGTAATGGCAGCTACTGAGGAACACGTCTATATGCATGTACAAGACAAATGTTCGGAATGATCGCGCGACCAGCAACTGGGGTCATGGTACTGCAGACACTCAACAGTCGAGATCCTGCATAACACATAACACTCTAAACATACTCGTGGCGCCAAGGCTTTGGTAAGATGGGGAAAGGATTCTAAGCTGGAAGGCCGTAGTTTGTATATTAGTTTGTTTGTTGTTTAACGCCGCCCTTAGCAATTATACAGCAATAAAAAGGGGAGTTTGTAGATAATGGCGTCTGGACCAGACAATCCAGTGATTGGAAGCATGAACACCGATCTTCGATATTCGACATGCACTGATCCGGTCAGCGAGCCTGAGCACCCGATCACGTGGTCGTTTCTTACGTCATGAAAGGGATGCCGAAGACTTACTCGGATCCTCACGGTAGACAAGCATGGGTTGCTGAAGACCAATGTGAACGTCACGGCTTGGAGGGTGATTGTGGTGCCCGCCTTTGTAAGCGAAGTAATGTTTGTCCTGGTTCCATTCCCTACATGGATACAATGTGTGCAGTCCATTCTTGGTGTATTGCTGGAATATTGTTAAATTAAACTCACTCACTCACTCACGCGTAGGGATGGTTGAACAGTCCGAGATTTTACGGCGCTTTCCGCAGTTATTTTTGTCAGCGTTCTTTCCCTTTACACACTCCCAAGTGAGCGACACGACGTCATCATCAAGGCAGAATTAAACCTGAAATCGATTGTTATTTTCGTGTGTATCCATAGCTTAAAGACCTGTTTCACAACGGACAAAACAGCAACGTTTTGGTACAATGGATTGTCTGCCACAGAGCCCGCCACACCCCGCCACACCCGCCACACCCCGACCAGAAACAAGAGTTATGTCCCCTGTTTTACCCCCCACGTGGATCTCGCATTTTTACAACTAAACTATTGACTCCGTGAAATAGATATTTTTGTATATAAATGCAACCCTGTAAAAATAACTCTGTACAATTTAATGAGACATCATCTATTGACGGGATACATTCAGTTCATACATGTAAGAGTAAAATAGAAATTACCGCCACACCGCCACACCGCCACACCGCCACAAAGGTAACTTGCAAGCTTCGTATGTCGACAGGCTTTTAGTAGCTTTTCAAACTGTTATATGTCAAGTCTAAGCAGATGAATCCATTTTCAATACTCTTCCACTCTTAACATTTCCTCCTAAAACCCCTAATTAGAAACGGTTGGTGGGGTAGCCTAGTCGTTAAAGCGTTCGCTCGTCACGCCGAAGACCTGGGATCGATTCCCCACATAGGTATACGTACAATTTGTGAAGCCCATTTCTGGTGTCCCCCCGCCGTGATATTGCTGGAATATTGCTAAAAGCGGCGTAAAACTAAGCTCACTCACTCACTTACATGAGGAGCACCAGAATCTACTTATGACAATAATCACATGCGAGACACTATTTATGTGAGTGAGCAGTGGCTTTAAGCAATATTCGACTATATAAAACAAAACACAATAGATGTTTAGGATATTTTAAAATATATAATGATGATTTTTCATAATCATTTCATGTATTTAGATAAAACATGGGTATTTGCCAGAGATTAGACGTTGTTACACAAAGAAAAGCCGTGTCGCGCTGGCGACGTCATACCCCATATCGATGACGTCATCAACAATGCGTGACCTATGACCTCCCTCTCTATCACCATTGACAGGATCGGGGAGTCGGTTGGATTTCGCAGAGCTCAGAAACCACCTGGTAAGTAGAAGATTTAACAGGAAACAAAGAAAATGTATTTCATGGTGCTTACTTACATAGACAATAGTATTATTGTTGTTTTTTAACTTAATGGTTATTTTTAATACCATCAATTAGGTGCCAACTTAGCTGATATTTTCAGCGGACATCTCGGCGCGTGAATTATAGCCGAATTCTCCAGAAGTCTGAATTTTCTTGGCTTTTGGTTTATGTTTCTGAATAACGTGTATCTACAGTTGCTTCGTTATATCAACCAAGTTAAATTTATTACCAAAGATTAAATGTATTCCGTATTCAGTAAAACAGTATATTATATCAATATATTATTTATGAATCTATTTACAAATTGTTAAAATCCACAAAAGTTAAACCATACGGATATCTTGAGATAACAGAAAAATTATAGTGTTCACAATCCATGTTACAAAATAATTAAAAACAGTTAGGTTTTCTGGATTCTTTTGGAAAAAGGAGATATTCAAGTTTTCTTTGTTAATATCCGAAACGTGAACATTCTCTGCTTCATATCACCCTGTTGCTTCTTATGTTTGACGGGCGGTGGGGTAGCCTAGTGGTTACAGCGTTCGCTCGTCACGCACATTCGATTCCCCACATGAGTACAATATGTGAAGCCCATTGCTGGTGTCCCCCGCCGTGATAGTGCCGGAATATTGCTAAAAGTGGCGTAAAACCATACTCACTCACTCTTCTGTTTTGCAATCAGTGGATGAGTGAGTGAGTGAGTGAGTTGAGTTTTACGCCGCACTTAGCAATATTCCAGCTATATGGCGGCGGTCTGTTAATAATCGAGTCTGGACCAGACAATCCAGTGATCAACAGCATGAGCATCGATCTGCGTAATTGGGAACCGATGACATGTGTCAACCAAGTCAGCGAGCCTGACCATCCGATCCCGTTAGTCGCCTTTTACGACAAGCAGTCGCCTTCTATGACAAGAATGGGTTGCTGAAGACCAATTCTACCCCGGATCTTCACGGGTCCAATCAGTGGATGATGGAGCATGATTGATAATGGTAATTCTTGCCTTCCTACTATAATAGTTCAAACCAGAATCGTCTACCCAAAGACGAATGAAACAAGCTCGTCATTACACACTAGTAATTGTGGATAGGTTCAAAATGAAAACCTAAGAGAAAATGGTGACGGAAACTGAATGAAATATAATAAATTAATAGTTCACAATAACCAGACTTGATGCTTACATTTGGTCTTGTACTGGCACATATGCCCGTGTATTGGGATGGTAAAATCATATTAGGAAATTTACACTTGTAATATATAGATGAATAGAAGAGAATAATTAAAGTAGATTCTCTTTTTGAGTAAATAATATTAAATTTGTTTCACATAGAAAAAAAAGACTAAACCTTTTTAAACAAATTCAGCAATACACGAGTGTAGCTTTAACGATTGTACGACTACTCCTTTTGGACACAAACAGAAAAAGAGTTGTATTAGGTCTTGGAATGGCGTTAAGAAGTGATACACATGAGGAAGTGAGACATGGAACGTTTAGGAGGGGTATGGTTATATTCCACCTGATGAAGGAGTGAATACTTGCGTCAGTGAGTTTAGTTTTAAGCCGCACTCAGCAATATTCCAGCTATATGGCGGCGGTCTGTAAATAATCGAGTCTGGACCAGACAATCCAGTGATCAACAGCATGAGCATCGATCTGCGCAATTGGGAAACCGATGACATATGTCAACCAAGTCAGCGAGCCTGACCACCCAAACCCGTTAGTCGCCTGTTACGACAATTATGGGTTGGTGAAGGCACATTCTAACCCGGACCTTCATGGGTGATCTGATGAAAGAGTAAGGATATTCCCCGAAACGTTGTGTTCCTCATAATAAAGAAGCTGAAATCCAACTCTCTTCCTCTGAGGGTTATCGTTTTGTTCGTTGGCTTATATCTTGTGACGAGGGCCGGTGGGGTAGCCTCGAGGTTAAAGCTTTCGTTCGTCAAGTCGAAGATCCGGGTTTGATTCCCCACATGGTTACAATCTGTGAAGCCAATTTCCTGTGTCCCCCGCCATAATATTGATGGAGTAATGAAAGTAACCTCACTCACTCGTCCACTGTTACGTAGTATAACATCGCTGTAGGGTTCTGTGGCTTACACTAATCTTTTGTCTCCATACTTTGTTTCTACATCATGGTTAAAGCGTTGACTCGTCACGCCGAAGACCCGGGTTCGAATCCCTACATGGGTACAATGTGTGAAGCCCATTTCTGGTGTCCCCCGCCGCGATGTTGCTGGAATATTGCTAAAAGCGGCGTAAAACCAAACTCAGTCAGTCAGTCAGTGTTTCTACATCAAAGTTTTTTGTTTCTATTTATAGTACACTTTCCAGCATGCAGACCCCTGTAACACGAGGTGTTACGGACCGGAAGTTGACCGGCGGCCCTACCGCTCGCAGAGGTATATGGGTAAAGAAGCCGGAAGCGAAGTACCCTGGCCTGACCGTCTTGAGGGAACGTCAAGCCAAGACTGTCAGCAGAACGTACACCACCGTCGTCAACGTTCCCATCTTGAGACATACAACAGCCACGCCGGCGGAAATACAAGAAAAACGCGAGCGGATCCACGAGGAGAAGAAGGTCTCGGCTGTCAAGATGGAGAGGAGGATTTCCAGCTTCTGCGACGCCTACCGTCTGCCCATCCCTGAAACCAACTCTCATTCTACAATCAAGAAGGATGCACCTTGGTTGACGTCGCGAGCTGACGGCACCGAACACAGCCATGTCATCAACGCTGCAATTCCTCGTGGCGATAACGGCATCAACCAGAACGGCAACAACACCGTCCCCTTAGACCTCAAGCAGTGCCACCTCTTCTACAGTGACACGGGCATCGCGTCATGGCGGGTGGCTATGAGCAAAGATGGCGAGATCGCCCGACTCAGCCCCGTCAAGCGGAACACATCGTTCCGCGAGTACTCATGGCGGTTGTCGTACCTCGTGTGTCAGGGGAAGCGGCAGATGAGGCTGATGGCGAGAGATGAGCAGGAGAAATGTGGTCCTCTACCTCTGTTCAGTCAACACTCACTGGTCCGGCAGCTGGAGTTTGAAATGCCTGAATGCAACGAGTCCTACAGACAGGAGGGGATCCCGATCTCACGGGCGGTCAGAATGATGTTCCAAACAGCCGACATGGAAGCTTTTGAGAAAGATATGGATCAGAAGAAAAGGTTGTTCTACAAGAAACCTAAACCTGATCTGTACCTGGTGGACGTGGCTCCCAAGAACAGAGGCCTGGTTCCCAAAGACAAGCCGAAAGCAGAGGCACATCCCGTAGAGCCTGAAGACGGTTTGTCTGTTTCAGAGCGACCCGATAAAGAGGTATATATGTATATTTGAGTCTGTAGTGGGTACACCAATCACCGTATATAGCCCATAGTGGTTACACCTTTAGCCTGAAGACCCTGGTTCGATTCCCCACATCTGTATAATGTGTAAAGCACATTTCTGGTGCTTCCCGGCGTAATATTGCTAGAGTATTGCTAGAGCAGGGGTGCTGTGGGCGAGCGATATAAGACGCCAGGCTACTGATCCAGCGAGCTTAAGGTGCCGGGATCGAGCCCACCTGTGACCGGGTGTAAAAACCTTGGAGTCAACTTTGTGTGTAGACTCTTTCAGTGTTGTCACAATCCTTAGTATACAGTACACAACCCTGTGAACTTAAAAGAACCCACGTCTCCGTTGGTAAATGACCAGATAGTGGCCAGATGAATACGTGCAAACATCTAAACTTTGGCATGAAATGCATGTGGACCCGTTTTTTGTAAATATCTCTTCATCCAATGACCCAATCGATCTCAAACTGTGCATGTGGATGTTTTTGTCAGACAACCTAATCACATTGTAAATCACCGATTTTATGCATTTGTATTAAGGAATCTGTCTATGTAACTGTCAACAAAATAAACAGCAGAACGCAGATACCTTGCAGAGGGAGGGAGCCAATGACCTGTAACAGCTGCAGTGTTGGGTCATAAAGGTCAACGTTCGTCAATGTAGGTCAGCTATGCTGATGACCCTGATGTCAAAAGAATCTAACTTTGGATGCCTACCTTTTTGTACAAGGTTTTGTTTATTGGTTGTTGGTTTATTTTTCACAATTTTTAGCACGTTCTTTTTCATGCCAAGAGCAAAGGTTGTAAGTTTCATCTAATCCGACAACTTATAAATTGGTTTGCTACGTTTGCTCTCTTTTTAAAAAAAAACTTCAACACATTTCTAATTAAACGTTTAGCATCATCTGAATAAGCTTTCATGATGACAGCTAGAAGTAGTCAATGTAAATGATCCAAACGGTCTATCACTGTGCAGTGCACAGGTAACTATCATGAACTGCACGTGCATTTCCCTTTATGACCCAACACTGCCGCAGTTACAGGTCATTGGCTCCCTCCCTCTGCAAGCCGTCTGCGTTCTGCTGTTTATTTTGTTGACAGTTACATAGACAGATTCTTTAATACAAATGCATAAAATCGGTGATTTACAATGTGATTAGGTTGTCTGACAGAACATCCACTTGCACATTTTCAGATCGATTGGTTCATTGGATGAAGAGATATTTACCAAAAAACGGGTCCACATGCATTTCATGCCAAACTATAGTTGCGGGTACAGCAACGTGCAGTAAACTTAGACAAAGTACTGTGAATGGGTACCTCGTAAGGATGGGAAAGACACAGTAACTCGGTGCACCTAAATAGTTGCAACAGTTGTATGTTCCCAGGGAGTTGAAATTGAAAAATACGATGTGGCGTTGAGATTGACATCCTATGATCGAGGGAAAAACAGCTGAGCTGAGCTGGATATTGGCGCTATACAAATGTATTATATATATACATATAAACCATACTCAGTCCCCCATTATATACCCGGTCGCAGATCATTATATATAATGTCTATTTGTATTGTGCTGGCTTCCATCCACAAGGTGCATGCTCAAGACGCTACAATAGTCACACATGGGAAGTTCACGGAAAGAGATAGTCACTGGGGATAGAACTTTCTGAAAAGAAAGTTTTTTTGGGCTGGTTTTAAATATATCAAGGGTTGGGGATTCTTCAAGGGTAAATGATGTTACTTATAAGGGTAAATGTGTCTGACAGTGTGTCACTGCGGTATGGGGGAGTTGTGTGTCTGAGCGAGTGAGGGAGGGAGGTACAACATATCACAACGCCATCTCCTTCTTCACACAGGCAGACGATACTTCCTCACGTGAGCTAAGCGACGACAACGCCAACAACGACAAGGCCGAGAGCCCAGAACCAACCCAGAGCCACCAACTAATCCTCGAGGATCCTAAAACTGAAGTCGAGATCCAAATGCAGACCCCTGATCCTGTGAACCTACCCACCCCCACCCCACCGGTGACACCCACCCCTACTCCGGGAGTCAAGGAAAAGAAAGTCACCTCTCAGCCTGGGTGCTGCGCATTCCTCTGATGTAGTGATAGGTCTCACGTTCAGCTTTGTCAGCTGAGATATATTTTCCATTTTTCGTGTTTCTGGAAGTTTACGATTGTTTAGCTTTAAGTTTAGGGTTGTATAGTTTGTTGTATAGTTTGTTTGTTATATAGTTTGTAGTCTAAACATACAATTTCTATTTAGTTTTTAGTTAAGGAAGTAATGTTAGTATGGCAATTTTACATATATTATTTTTCATTCGAGTTTGTACCTCCACATGTCGTGCAGTGTTTCTGTTCACGTTCTCGTAGCAGATCATATCAGGGATCACAAGCAAACCTCAGGGTCTCAACGCGCAGACTCAGCACACGTCACGTGACCCTGCTGCTTCCCCAACCCATGTTATCACATCGTTATTTGTGTTATCGTTATAGTTATCACAAGCAACAGTATATAACTTATCACATGCATGGCCCGATTGGTGGACATCAATGGCTGTATCTGGTCGTTGGGATGAAGAATGTCCTTCCTGCCAGGCCGCCATGGCGGTTATCTCCCTTGGCTTAGTGATTTGTCAGAGCTTCGCGGCAATAACTTCTTTTATATGTTTTCATGTTTTGTTTGTAAATTTTAAGCGGTGTTACATCACAGATTGTCCTCTATAGAGATTAGTCTACTAGAATGGGCACCTTTCTGTGATATTGCAGTTTGGTTCTTTTAGCGATGATTAAATTTAATTTTTATTCACAATCGGATTCTTGATTCGTTTAACATACTGAAGCAATGGCGCGCTAAGCAGCTTGTCCACGTCGTGCTGGTTTACTTATGGTGAAAGCAAACACGAGAAAATAATATGCCTCACAGGATTCGAACCCCAAAAGCGACGGATCTCGGCCCTTCTGATACTGCCAACTAACATAGGTAACCTGGTATCGCCTTAACTGTTACCAAGGTACAATAACACAGAATCCTGTCAACTGTTACTACAGTAACACAGAATCCCGTCAACTGTTACCACAGTAACACAGAATCCTGTCAACTGTTACCACAGTAACACAGAATCCTGTCAACTGTTACCACAGTAACACAGAATCCTGTCAACTGTTACCACAGTAACACAGAATCCTGTCAACTGTTACCACAGTAACACAGAATCTTGTCAACTGTTACTACAGTAACACAGAATCCTGTCAACTGTTACCACAGTAACACAGAATCCTGTCAACTGTTACCACAGTAACACAGAATCCTGTCAACTGTTACCACAGTAACACAGAATCCTGTCAACTGTTACCACAGTAACACAGAATCTTGTCAACTGTTACTACAGTAACACAGAATCCTGTCAACTGTTACCACAGTAACACAGAATCATGTCAACGGTTACCACAGTAACACAGAATCCTGTCAACGGGTACCACAGTAACACAGAATCCTGTCAACTGTTACCACAGTAACACAGAATCCTGTGCACCTTTGTCTGGAAGGACAGACTCATCTCTGACAGATAGAGCAGTGACTGACAATGACAGGTTATATCAAAACACATTTTGGCTGCACATCATATTTTTTCCTTCAGTAAGTGTAAAATAGTTTATTTCACCATATATTTTGATTCACAAAATGATGACAATCACAAGTAATGACCTGATTATTGAACAGACTGATGGTGACATGTAAAAAGTTGACAGTCACACTTGGTCCTAACACCGGGGGCTAAGTACCCCCACCCCCTCACTACCACATGGCATATCATGTAGGTTTAAAAATAGAAATATTCAAATGAGTGTTTCCAAAAATAGGTTTCTAACACACAAACAATGCATGAATACATTATACCTTGTAAGCTATTTAAATAACAAACACATAACATACAGCCACTTCCCTGTCTAGGATTATTATGATACTGATCACATGTAAAGTAGCTACAGCCCTGTACCACTATACCATGGAAGCAAACTACCTCATCTTATAGCTAAAGTACATGGAATTATCATGAAACGGCCCTCCAATTATCAGAAATTTGCGGGCCGCTGCAAATGATATTGGACTGCTCAACCTTAACGACGGGCCACTATCAGTACTGTTGTCAAGTGACGTCATAGTGGGTGCGTGGGCTTACGTTCATTCGGCATTGGCTTTGGACTGGCAGATATTCTGGCTCAAACAAGTCAAAGCAACCTGAATTCCCGCTTTAAATAGCGGTAATATTGGCTTTCTTGTTGGTGCTAACCTTAACAATTGCACCATTAACGTTGTTGTTGGACCAAAACCGAACACTGACATAGTTTGACATGCAGCAGGCTATGGTCTTGTCAAAGGCCAAGGTCGAATATCATCACTTTCTGTTGTGACATCACTTTCTGTTGTGACGTCACTTGAATTGTTCGATGACGTAATTGCATTCAGTCAGTCAACCCCGTCAGAAGTTGGTTTTGAGTAAATCTACAGTCAAATTCCTTCATTGTTTCCTTTTACTTTTCAACACAAATTCCATGTATTTTAGCAATAATAACGGTAATGCTATTTTTGAGGGCATTATCATTTGCAGAAGTCCTCAGTCTTTTCCAACTGGAAGACCACAGGCTTCTGCAAATGATAATGCCCTCAAAAATAGCATTACCCTTCTATTAACACACATTTACAACGGCTTTAAAGCTAAGATAGACTTGTGGTATGGGGCTCAGCCCATAATAACAATATCATTCAGTTCAGACGTATTTAACAACTAAACAAGAACTGACCAGAATCTTCACTACAAAATTCATCTTTTGAGGAAAATCGACATTTCCCATTTACAAATTAAAAAAATTACTTTGATTCAGTTTACACAGCATTTATCTCACATTAAGAAGTTTTCTACCCAATATCATTCAAATCAGACCTTTGTGCACAAAAAAAAAAAAGAAAAGAAAAACAAAGACCTTTGTGCATGCTACCCTGTACAGAAACATCTGTGAACATCCATTACATGTCACAAACTTTCACCCAGCAATATAATGACAAACAAGAATGCAGCTTTCTTGAGCTTCACAGGTCTACTTTCAAACCTGCAACTTCCATTCCAGGTTATAATTTTAAAACTATTTTGCCAAAGGTCTCAATTCAACATGTGAAAACTGAACTAAAGAAAATTCTGGAAGGCCTAAAGGAAGGCGTGGATTGTACAACAGCAGTTCATGAGTGCAATGAAAATTCGTCTCCCCGCGACGCCAGGTACAAACAACGATGCTGCGTGGTCTACAGTCTAGTGCATGTTGTTGACCTTGTCAGTACAGAAACATCTCAGTTCAGTGAGTCTCCCCGCGACGCCACGTACAAACAATGATGCTGCGTGGTCTACAGTCTAGTGCATGTTGTTGACCTTGTCAGCACAGAAACATCTCAGTTCTGTGAGATGCTCACCTAACTCAAGGATAGTTTCTTTTCTTGATATGAAGTAAAGCTGCTCTTATTCACTTACGATTATTGTACCTTTCTTCGTGAACAGAAAATTGTGCCATTTCTAAAAATCTGGACTGTTGAAGAACTAATAATGTGAGTTTTAAAACTTTGTCTTTTATTAACGCTGAACCCGATGGCTATGTTACAAATCATAAATCGTCTCCAGCCGGACTGCGAGAGGTAAAATCTCAACACACTCCCCTCCTCCACTGTAGTCCTGATGGCTATGTTACAAATCATAAATTGTCTCCAGCCGGACTGCGAGAGGTGAAATCTCAACACACTCCCCTCCTCCTCTGTAGTCCTGATGGCTATGTTACAAATCATAAATTGTCTCCAGCCGGACTGCGAGAGGTGAAATCTCAACACACTCCCCTCCTCCTCTGTAGTCCTGATGGCTATGTTACAAATCATAAATCGTCTCCAGCCTGACTGCCAGAGGTGAAATCTCAACACACTCCCCTCCTCCACTGTAGTCCTGATGGCTATGTTACAAATCATAAATCGTCTCCAGCCGGACTGCCAGAGGTGAAATCTCAACACACTCCCCTCCTCCTCTGTAGTCCTGATGGCTATGTTACAAATCATAAATTGTCTCCAGCCGGACTGCGAGAGGTGAAATCTCAACACACTCCCCTCCTCCTCTGTAGTCCTGATGGCTATGTTACAAATCATAAATCGTCTCCAGCCTGACTGCGAGAGGTGAAACCTCAACACACTCCCCTCCTCCTCTGTAGTCCTGATGGCTATGTTACAAATCATAAATCGTCTCCAGCCTGACTGCGAGAGGTGAAACCTCAACACACTCCCCTCCTCCTCTGTAGTCCTGATGGCTATGTTACAAATCATAAATCGTCTCCAGCCGGACTGCCAGAGGTGAAATCTCAACACACTCCCCTCCTCCTCTGTAGTCCTGATCCCTTGTTGCCAACTCCTACTAGCAAAAAGAGAAATTGAAATTTTGTTCTCGTCAAAATTCTGACAAAACGAATAATAGACGAGTGTTATTATTTGACCAGACTGAGGGTTTGCCGAGGGAAGTTCTGTCCTGGGACGAGTATGACTGTGAAGTTAAACAGTCATCACAGGATCACAATGAGGTGGTTCGGTCTGTCACTACACAGGATCTCTCCCTGTCCTTCCAATGTAAAACATCTTCCAAAGCAGTTCTATATATAGATTAGACTATTAAATATATGTTGAAAAATTGTCTTTATCTAACAGTTAAAATATCTCACTGCATTAGAAGGAAGTCGCTAATCTGTTTCTAACGTTACAACGATCAACATGTTTATGAATATTTCTGCCTGCCATGTGAGCTCTAATTCACTACATGTAAACATGTTAAACTTTCAATAATGTCATATTGCAATACATCAAAAATTGAAAATTGTTGTTACATGTCAATCAAAAATATTAAAATATTGCTACACAAATAATGTCATGGTTACCCTAGCTACGGGTGCCCACTAGCCTTAAACTTCATTACACATTTCAGGAATATTTCACCAGGTAATAAGTGGATTTGATAAATAAAAAACCTTCTGAGGAAAAAGCCTCATAACTCTAAAATGATCCCCATACACTTGTTGTTGATCATGTGTATGTGAGTGTTAGACAGAGCACTCCTCGGACAGAGCAGTCTGGACCAGCCTCATGTAGGCGTGTCCCTCTACCTTGTAGCAGTGTTGCTGGGCAACCTGGTCCCTCGCCATGGCAACAATTTGATCCCTCTTTTCAGGAGAAGACATGATGGAACGAGCCTTGAGAACAAATTCCTGCAAAATAATTAACAGCTGTAACTACGAACAGATGGCTGCTGCATATATGGTGCTAGTCAGGATCGCGGGGCTAGTCAGGATCACAGGGCTAGTCAGGATCATGGGGCTAGTCAGGGTCACAGGGCTAGTCAGGATTGCGGGGCTAGTCAGGGTCACAGGGCCAGTCAGGATCGCGGGGCTAGTCAGGGTCACAGGGCTAGTCAGGATCACAGGGCTAGTCAGGATTGTGGGGCTAGTCAGGATCAGAGGGCAAATCAGGGTCGCAGGGCTAGTCAGGATCACAGGGCTAGTCAGGATCATGGGGCTAGTCAGGGTCACAGGGCTAGTCAGGATTGCGGGGCTAGTCAGGGTCACAGGGCCAGTCAGGATCGCGGGGCTAGTCAGGGTCACAGGGCTAGTCAGGATCACAGGGCTAGTCAGGATCACAGGGCTAGTCAGGATCGTGGGGCTAGTCAGGATCAGAGGGCAAATCAGGGTCGCAGGGCTAGTCAGGATCATGGGGCTAGTCAGGATCAGAGGGCAAATCAGGATCGTGGGGCTACTCAGGATTGTGAGGCTAGTCAGGATCGTGGGGCTAGTCAGGATCGCAGGGCATCACAGGGCAAATCAGGATCGCGGGGCTAGTCAGGATCACAGGGCAAATCAGGATCACGGGGCAATCCAGGATCGCAGGGCTAGTCAGGATCACAGGGCTAGTCAGGATCGCGGGGCTAGTCAGGATCGCGGGGCTAGTCAGGATCGCGAAGCACTCTAAAGAAAGCAAAAATCAAAACAAATATATGGTTTTATGTCGAATTTAACTAATCTCAATTCATTTATGAATGGAAGGGACCGGAATCAGTTACATAAATAGCTTAACGTTTGTTAACAAGCTCTTGTATAAACACATCTCACCACCACCCGTCCACCGTCCTTCCTGCACATCCCCTTCTCACAAGTAAAAAAACACATCTCTGATGCAATGCCACCAAAATAGGACATCAATTATTGAAAAGCATAGGCAAATGGATGTATGTACTCAACTATGAACAGTTGTCACGTGTAAATAATTTTTATACAGCATTTATTTAGAGCGTGTTTACAATATCGCTATTACGACCAAACCGGAATTGACCAGTGGATATTTTTACACGCTCTACGCATGCGCACAGCGAGTCGAAAATTAATGTGAAACCAACGAATATGGCTGAAATATTGCCGATGTGACAAAATAATTTAACCAACTAACTCCAAATGTTTACTGTATCACTCCACCTTAAGTGTGTATAGTCAGAACTCGTGGAAGACTTGATGTTCATCAGTCATGACACATGGACTTGAACAAGAATCAGCACAGGTTCCACTATTTTAGATAAATCCTGTTACTGCTAAAAAGAATAAAGAGTGATGTAAACCGGTCTAGGAACAAAGCTCGAGTTACCTGAGGTGTGTCGTACAGCAGGCCGGTCTCCCCATCCTGGATGAGATCCCGGTTCCCGGTCACTCTGCGGGCCAATACGGGCACCCCCACATCCATCGCCTGTCCACAAACACAACACCGCAGTGGGAACGTCTTAAACAATTAACCTTCATAACCACTTCACTTTTTGTTGTTGATTTGTATTTACTAGAAATTTACAAAAGAAGGTTGAAGTTAGATGCAGTCACTTGTAATAGTTGATAGGAAGACAGTATAAGAACATTACTGGACCATGTCATACCTGTCAACTCTCACGCAGTTGGCGTGAATCTCACGCTTTATTGACAAATGTCACGCTCTCACGCCTCCAAATAATAATCTCACGCATATCTGGTAGCCAAAAATAATTTCAAAATTAATACGCATTTTCGTTCGTTTTTGCTTAAAGTTGAACATTGAAAGAAAGCCTGAATGAACGAAGTACTAAAACGATGTTTATGCGAATGATTCGGCTTATTATTATTTATTAGCATGCATCTTTTAGTGTCAAAATAATGCCACCAGAAGGCTCCAAATGCTCCTGAAAATCACTAAACTTCATTTTCGGGGGCAGGGGGCTTTCGCCCAGAGACCCCCCACCAGGGTGTCACCCTCGACATGACCCCATCTTATTTTTTTCAGTTTCACTCCAAACCATCTTTAGGGGTTGACAGCTCTGCCATGTAATGGGAGACTCATGATCTTATCCAACAATGTCCCAGACAGAGAGGGTTGTAAAGCTACTTGACAACAACATATATTTCTTCCAGAACCAAATGAAAACAAAGGAAGACTGTCATACCTCAAGAATAGCCAATGACATTCCTTCACTCTTTGAAGAATTGACCAATGAGAAGCAGTCTCTCATAGCTGCATGGGTGTCTTCCTTAGACAGGCCTGGGATGTAGATCACACCAGGAGATCTGAAAATAAAAAAAACATGGTATAGTCAACTCACTGGTCATGAGGGTCCACAAACTTCTAAAGTTGATAAAAGTTACAACTCTGAGGATGAGATTCTCTGTTTACCTTGCTGTGTAGTTCTTACCACACCCACAATACTTCACAGATCAACATTAGTCCTGCTGTCAACTCAAGAACTGAGGATATATAGTATGACCAGAAATTATTGAGAATTTTAGGAATATGTTTAATTGGATTTCTAGTATAATCAACCTTGACCAGCTATCAAGTGCTTGGTTTCATTCAAGAGAGACAACTCCGTTAATCCCTTTTCATTAGTTTGTGAAGAGTTATCCCCATTTGTTTACTTGCTAGAAGACGACATTTTCAGTAATCCTCAGTATGGATGATTTAGAGAAGAGGAAGTTGATTTTAGAGTATTATAACAAGGACATCAGATCAGCTAAAGCGATTTCAAGTAGAACAGGCATCCCTTTGTCCACTGTTTATCGTGGTTTGAAAAATATTGCAAATGGATATGGCATTGAGCACCAGGGAGGCGCAGGTAGGCCCAGAAAATTTACTGTCGGTGACAGGAGGCGGCTTGGTATTCTTGTTTCTAAAAACAAATGAAGGAGGTTAGAAAACTTAAGGCTGATAGAGGAACTGTGGCTGTCTGTAAGGAGACAATTAGAACTGAGTTGCATACAATGGGTTGGCAGAAAAGTCGAGGAATTCCATCACCGATCATGAAACCTGAACAAAAGGAGCGAAGGTTGAACTGGTGCTTACAGCATAGAAATTTTAACTCGGACAATGTGATTATCTCAGATGAAAGTTATGTGTGGCTGTTTCCTAATACACTGAAATTCTGGACCAAACAAACTGAAAAACCTTTGTATCAGCGCCCAAAGTACAGTCCAAAATTTAACGTGTGGGGTGGCATATCTGTGTAAGGGGCAACGCCCCTCTGTGTATTTGAAGGGAATATGAACAGTGAGCGGTACATAGATATTCCCGAGGGACATTTACTTCCAACTGCTCACGTGTTCTATGGAAATCTTTTGGATTTCAAGCAGGACAACGACCCAAAACATCGTTCAAAGCATTCGCAAGCCTCGTTTCTGACCCAAAATATATTAGATTGCCCAAGCTATAGCCCTGACCTAAATCCAATAGAAAATGTTTGGGGACTTATGAAGGAAAGTGTCAATAAGAAAAATCTGACAAATATTGCTGGAACGAAAGAAGAGGTGGTCCCATATTGGGACAGCATGGACCAGGACTTTCTAACTTCTTTGATCAGTAGTATGCCCCGCCGCATTGAAGCCTGCATTGCTGCCCATGGTGACTTGACAAAATACTAACTGTTCACCTGTCTTTGAATCTGGAGTTATGTTCTGCTAAAATTCACATTTAATACGTGAGTAATGAGTGAAAGAAATATAAAAAATTACAATCTTTAAATTGTCAATAATTTCTGGTTGTACTGTATAAGCAATGCGTTCATTTCAAAGAGAAAACCCTTGCCCTGTTGACACAACCACAGTGAGAACGTCCAATCTGTGATCTCTCTTAACTTCATCCTTCATCTATCATCACACAACAGTACAGTGAAACCTGCCAACACCGGCACCTGTCTAATCCAGCGCGCACTGTCAAAACCGGCATAAAATTTGGGTCCTGCCATCTTACAACGATATTATGATCATTAAAACATTGTCTAATCCGGCACCTGTCTATTCTGTATTCCGGCACAACTTTCCGGTCCCAACAAGCAATTTTAACTGAAATTAACACTGTCTAAACCAGCATGGGTATGAGCAGTCCAATCAAGGACCCATAATCCAGTACACTAATTAATCCTCATGGTACGCTAGATAATCAGGAAGTCGTGATTGCACGGTGGATCAAATGCTCGTAGGATTACCATGGTTATGCTTTATAAACACTGGGGGGATTGCATTAACGGTTTTCAACTGAGTGACATGTGTCATTTTAAATAAATAGCACTGGTTTTATTGACAAAAACATATTGAAAATGATCGTCACTGTCTAATTCGGCACATTGTCTAAACCGGCATATTTCGGTCCCGTGGGGTGCCAGTTTAAACAGGTTTCAATGTATTTCAACAGATGATGATGTCTTTCCACAGTTGTCAGAAGGGCTTGTCTGTACAGTTAATGTACCATCTTTTATTATAGTTAATAGCACTGTTTCTACAACTGAAGGAAAATCTTCTGTGAGGGACATTTTAGAAGTTTGGAAGTGCAATGATGGTACATTTTATGGATAATAAATTCTTTTATTTCATGAATGCAATGTTTCAATAAAGATTCTTGTACCACTTTAAGCACTGCTTCACCTGTCAGTTGTACAGCAGCCATATTGCTGCTGTCTGGAAACACTCCTGTTTGGTCTCTATATTGTGAAAAATGTTGGAACTTTGTCAGAGTATATAAAGAGACCTGACATACCTTACACAACTAGAGGACACTGGCCATAACTGGACCACACTGTCCATAACTGGACCACACCGGCCATAACTGGACCATACTGGCCATAACTGGACCACACTGGCCATAACTGGACCACACTGTCCATAACTGGACCACACTGGCCATAACTAGAACGCACTGGCCATAACTAGACCACTTCGACCACAACCTTGCTTCCGAGGAAGAAATTGTTATATTAAAAGTTGTGTCATGCAAAATGTTTTTGGTCATCAATCATATACATATTTTACTACAACTGGTAAGTAATTTTGATTTTTTTTGCTCGATGAAAACGTCGAGAAATCAAAAGAATTATGAGCTTATTACACACTTCATACACAACTGACTGAAAATCCTTCCTCACATGACGTCACTCCTAGTTCGCTGCAGTGCTCTGGCAACAGAGTAACATAACCTCTTTGTGGTTTCGTTGGTGGGTGAGAGTGAAGTAGACAGCTTTTTGGCAACTTTTAATTACTCAGTATTAATTAGCGATATGTTTTTTAAGAATGAATTCGGTGTTCCGCTGAACACTAACCACAAGTCTTTCATATGTAATGGTCAAAAGTGTACAAAAAATACAAAGTTTATTTGTTCTTTAAAACTCCTGCAGAGGATTGTGAATTGACTGATATTGACGAATATTATTCAGCAATAACATGTATTATTTTGCATACCAGCAGAGAGAAACTACCAATAAAACCATTCCGGTGATTCCGGAAACCATACTGGAACAAGGTTGTGAATGATTGTCATAATCACATGACTGCTAAGCATTGTGTGTGGCTTGCTGATGGCAAACCTCGTGGGCCTGCACACACGTCCTACAGAGAATACAAGGCAGCAAAATCTGACTTCAGGAAGCACATGAGGCAAGCAAGTGAAAACCACATCTCACAGACTTACCCATGACCTTGATATCAAAGACTCGAACTCTTACCGTGGCATATCACTCTCCCCCGTGTTGTCCAAGGTGTTTGAGATGGTGCTCCTTTCTCGACTGGATGTACTAAATCAAACTGATTCCTTTCCTGACCCACAACAAATGGCATATCAATCTCAGTTATCTGCTCTTCACACACCCTTCAACGTGCAAGAGACAAAACACCATTACCGCGAGCGAAAGGAGGATACCCATGTTGTGTTCCTGGATACATCAAAGGCCTTCGACACTGTATGGCACAGTGGTCTCAAATACAAGTTATTCGAGTGTGGAGTTAAAGGCTCCTTGTGGACTGTTCTTGACGACATGTACACGGGAATGATGTGTCGAGTTTTCCTTGACTCAATGTGCTCTAGGCCTATCCCCATGATGCAGGGTATCAGACAAGGTGGTGTGCTGTCAGGGAAGTTGTACCTGCTGTACATAAACTCCCTACTCCAGAAACTCTCTGAGTCGAATCTTGGTGCTGTCGTGATGGACGTAAGTGTGTGTTCTCCCACTCCAGCAGATCATGTAGCACTCATTTCATCGAGGCTCTCTGCCCTTTGAGAGATGGCGAGGATTTCCGAGGAATACAGCAATAACTGGATATACGTGGCATCATGACACCCCTTGAAGAGATGTGGTGTGAAGAGTCAGTTCAGAAATTCAATATCGTGTGTGTCAACCATTGGTGCTAATGCAGGCTTGACAACAACGACGCATAGACAACAGTAAGCGATTGAAGAAAGCTTGGGGAGTGTTGTTCCATGTCTAACCAAACCTGGACCCAATTCAGCTAACACCAATGGCTGATTCTGGGTTTGACGTAAACGTAGCTCGATAAGGGACACGTTCGGAGAAACAGCTGGTCAGGGGAATACCAGAAAGTTTTGCTGTCTCAGGAAATCTGTCACAACACAAGCAACATGTGGACGGGCATTATTTTGCTGAAGTGTGAAATTACATCTCTGTCCTTGAATGAATGGCTGCACATGAGGCCCAATGATCTCATCCCTGTATCGCAGACCTGTCAGATAGCCATTGACAATGACAAGTTGTGTTGACCATGAGATGTGATGTTTCCCCATACTATTACGCTGTCGCCACCAAACTGTCAACATTGAACAATGCCCGCATCAGCATACCGTTCACCTCACCGTCTGTACACCGTTGCCCTGCCTTCTGAGTTGCCCAGATGAAATCTCGACTCGTCAGTGAACAAAACACCATCCCAATCATGTCTCCCGTACCGGAGATGCTGTCTGCATTAGACAAGACGTGCCTGTCAGTGACGCTGGAGCAAAATTGCATGTATTGCACGTTGTTGGGGATGTTGTGCTTCCTTAGTCCTGCACAAGATGTGACATCAAATTTCATGCAAAGTGCCTTGCTAAATGTTTATTTAGAGTTACTTTTATTACATTTAAAAAAACTTATTTTTTCAGCAATTTCATGTTTTCTGTTTTTGAGACAATCATCAGTTCAACTTACTGTTTCACAGCTGGCCAGAAAGTTTCTTCAAAGTATTCTGCATCAATCTGAAAGACAGACACATAAACATGATGAACATTTCCGGACACACACACGGTAGCATGTGCAGCTCAACAAACACGAGTCAAGTTTGTGTGATTGCTGCAGTTTGGGAGAGTAGGCAAAAGTACACAGTGCATGCACCCTGTGGCGCTCCACCCGAGGATCTCCGTGGCGCTCCACCCGAGCATCTCTGTGGCTAGGTGTGCATCGACAGGCAAGTGGAGAGTGACAATCCCTGTCCTAACTAACTCACCTTCGGTCCAATGATCACATAATACACTGAGCAGTCCTCTCTGTGCCACTCTGGAAAGAAAGCAATTCACAATTCAGATGTTTGTTGATATATTGCCATTATTATTTGGAAAATGCTATACTTATTACAGAGGAAACCAGTTGGTCCAGACATTATGATGTCTGATGGTGATTTCTGAGACCTGACCCGAGCATGATGGATGACAAAAACACCAACTCCTACACATGACAAACACTCACAGGCACAGACACATCTGTGACCTTGACCATGCTGACACACAGCCACATCTGTAACCTTGACCATGCTGACACACACACACATCTGTAACCTTGACGAGGCAGACACACAGCCACATCTGTAACCTTGACCATGCTGACACACACACACATCTGTAACCTTGCCGATGCTGACACACACACATCTGTAACCTTGACAATGCTGACACAGTAATGATGATATCCAACCAGACAGACATTGATCCTACCTGAAAACTTGTCAATAAGAAACACCGGGTCCTTGACCGGCCTGATGCCCCCGACAAGGAGGAACACTGTGATGTTGCGGAGCGATGTAGTTCCCGCAGGGATGTGGTTGTGGGACTTCAGGTACTTTAGCAAGCAGAAGGAGGAGGAAGGTTCGGTTATCACAGCTGCAACACAGACGGGGTTCAGTTATCACAGCTGCAACACAGAAGGGGTTCAGTTATCACAGCTGCAACACAGGGGATTCAGTTATCACAGCTGCAATACAGGGGATTCAGTTATCACAGCTGCAACACAGGGGATTCAGTTATCACAGCTGCAACACAGGGGATTCAGTTATCACAGCTGCAACACAGGGGGTTCAGTTATCACAGCTGCAACACAGGGGATTCAGTTATCACAGCTGCAACACAGAGGGATTCAGTTATCACTGCTGCAACACAGGGGATTCAGTTATCACAGCTGCAACACAGAAGGGGTTCAGTTATCACAGCTGCAACACAGGGGATTCAGTTATCACAGCTGCAACACAGGGGTTCAGTTATCACAGCTGCAACACAGGGGATTCAGTTATCACAGCTGCAACACAGGGGATTCAGTTATCACAGCTGCAACACAGGGGATTCAGTTATCACAGCTGCTACACAGGGGATTCAGTTATCACAGCTGCAACACAGGGGATTCAGTTATCACTGCTGCAACACAGGGGATTCAGTTATCACAGCTGCTACACAGGGGATTCAGTTATCACAGCTGCAACACAGGGGATTCAGTTATCACAGCTGCAACACAGGGGATTCAGTTATCACAGCTGCAACACAGGGGATTCAGTTATCACAGCTGCTACACAGGGGATTCAGTTATCACAGCTGCAACACAGGGGATTCAGTTATCACAGCTGCTACACAGGGGATTCAGTTATCACAGCTGCAACACAGGGGATTCAGTTATCACAGCTGCTACACAGGGGATTCAGTTATCACAGCTGCAACACAGGGGATTCAGTTATCACAGCTGCAACACAGGGGATTCAGTTATCACTGCTGCAACACAGGGGATTCAGTTATCACAGCTGCTACACAGGGGATTCAGTTATCACAGCTGCTACACAGGGGATTCAGTTATCACAGCTGCTACAGAGGGATTCAGTTATCACAGCTGCTACACAGGGGATTCAGTTATCACAGCTGCTACACAGGGGATTCAGTTATCACAGCTGCAACACAGGGGATTCAGTTATCACAGCTGCAACACAGGGGATTCAGTTATCACAGCTGCAACACAGGGGATTCAGTTATCACAGCTGCAACACAGGGGATTCAGTTATCACAGCTGCAACACAGAAGGGGTTCAGTTATCACAGCTGCAACACAGGGGATTCAGTTATCACTGCTGCAACACAGGGGATTCAGTTATCACAGCTGCAACACAGAAGGGGTTCAGTTATCACAGCTGCATCATGAAGACACAAGTCCTCAGCTTGATGAACAAACACTTTATCCACTAAGCTAGCCCAGGACGACAAGTAAAAGCAGTAGATGAATACAAACCTTGTTTGATTTCCTTGACTTTGTTACTCGGCATTTCTGGCTGTGAAAAACAATAAACAATAACAACAATTAAAACACCTCCCCACATGTTCCTGATTTGTTGTCATCAAGGTTACAATCTCAATAAAGCCCATGTGAGTGAGCGAGTTCAGTTTAAACCTGCTTTGAACATTATTTCAGTTACATACACTGGGTAAGCTCTATTAGAGAGATAATACCGCAGTGATACAGGTGAAACATGTTCTCCACTCAGGTGAAAACCATCTGCACAGGGTGTTTGGTTGACAAACCAACAAACAAGATGAATGTTTAACCAGGAATCCAAGCCGGAGTCCTAGGTTACATCTCAGATGGCTGGTCACCCATCCCACAAGTTCCGTCAGAAGATGCTGTCTACATACTGATGGGAGGTCAGTAGTTCTAATCATAACACGGGTTTTACAACTGTCTTTAAAAACACATAGTGTCTAGAGCATATATTTTACCATAGATTCATAAATGCAGCAGTTATGTATTGTAGCCATGGTAACAGAAGGATTAGTTAAGATAGTTAGATTTTGCATGAAGCACAAGTTATGTTTAATGATGTTAATAGCGTCCCTTCTCACCCATAAAGACGATGTTCTCGACAACATTGACGGACTGAACACCACAACATATCTGCAACCAGAGAGTGAGGCAGTCATGTGACAGGTCTAGTACACTTTTATTACATCAACATTAGACAATTTACAGCAGACAAATATAAACAACAGGCGTTGCAGGCATTTCCTTAAGTCTTGAAAAACACTTATTTTGCTTTCAGTAAAAACTTTATTTCCTTTTATTCAATACAAGTTCATATAAATTATCCAATATCTGCATTAGACAAGTATGGGAGCAACAGCAGCTGGAAAAGTAAGCCATTTTAAAATACCCTTACAGATGACCTTGACCTTGGTAGACATGGCACCAGCAGCTACTCTGGTTGGATTTGTGAAGTTGCATGGGGACAGGACAATACCAATGATATGAACCCGATTAACAAAACCTTGCTGACCTTGACCGTTGACTAATCTTGAGAGAGCCATACAAAAAGAGGCATGTACCAAGTTTTAATGCATGTTATTACATCTCTATGGAGAAGACATTTGTTCCTTTTCTGACACAGTTCCAAAAGAGAAAAATACCCCGATTGTGATTGCGTTTATATATACAAGTAGTCATTCACACTGGGCCCTGGTGGTTTCTTTAAGTGCTATAGTTCTATTCCTTCAGGTCTGGCCAATGGCTAAATTCTATAATAATTTGTATCTGCTAATGTCCTGCTCCAAGCACGTAACATTCACATAAACTCTCAACAGCGATATAGTTACATGACATATAATTAAGAAATAATAAACATCCTCGTACTTCAACTATAACAGGACAGGGTAAAAGTGTATGTCATTACACTATACATGGTGGCAGAGCGAACTGTATTTCTTTTCTAAGATTTCTTGATTTAAACTTTTCTGGTTTATGTTCAGGTTAAATATCTTCTCTGTATTATTTTGGTTGCATCTGTGATTATCGTAAACCACATTGGGAACACATTCTACTACCACCGTTTGAGTGAGTGAGTTTAGGTTCACGCCGCACTCAGCAGTATTCCAGCTATATGAAAGTGGTCTGTAAATAATCGAGTCTGGACCAGACAATCTAGTGATCAACAGCATGAGCATCGATCTACGCAATTGGGAACCAATGACATATGTCAACAAAGTCAGTGAGTCTTACCACCTGATCCCGTTAGTCGCCTCTTACGACAAGCATGGGTTACTCAGATCAATACTCTAACCCGGATCTTCAAGGGTATACCAACGTTTGAACAGTAAATAGAGATGAAGTTGACTAGTCACGTGACATTGCACGGATGTATTGTGGTGACTGTGGACAAAGGCTCAGTCAGCAAACATTGCCGTGTCGCTGTTTACTTGTGATTCAAGCTGAGACATTTATCCATCTGGGGCGCGGTGGGCGAGCTGGCTAAAGCGCCAGGCTAGTGATCCAGCGAGCTTGAGGTGTCGGGATCGAGCCCACTTGTGACCGGGTGTAAAAAAACTTGGAGTCAACTTTGTGTGCAGACTCTTTCAGTGTTGTCACAACCCCTAGTGTACAGTACACAACCCTGTTCACTTAAAAGAATCCACGAATCCGTTGGTATATGACCAGATGGTGGCCACATGAATACGTGCAAACACCTAGTTGCGGGTACAGCAACATGCACTTAACTTGGACAAAGTACTGTGACTATGTGTCCCAGTCCACCAAGCTGTGAATGGGTACCTCGTAAGGATAAGAAAGCCACAATAACCCGGTGCGGCTGCAAGAGTTGTATGCTCTCCGGAGAGTTGAGATTGATAATACGATGTGCCGTTGCACCCATTAACATCCAGTGATCAAGGGAAAAAATACCAGCATCTTGTGCATGTACTAGTTGCCTGGATATGTGCGCTATATAAATATCCAATAAATATCCAATAATAATCCATCGCAAAAAGTTAAACATAATGTTTCCACCAGTGATGTTAGCTGAGTGAAGCAACTGCAAACCAAGAAATGGGGTGCTATGTTCACTGCAGGGGCGATGACAACTGACAGGGTTACGTTCCATTACTAGGGGACAGACAAGGATCCCGTGGTGACGTCAATACAGTGTAACGTAATGCAAATAGTGTACTTTGTCACCTGATAAAGTACTGTCGGTGCCTTTGATCTTATAATGAAGCATCTTAGAATTAATAATATGTGAGATGCAGTGCCATGTTTCAACCAACTGTGGTAATATTGTTCTAACAGTCTGGTCAACCATCAACCAGTAATACTGGACTTTCAGCAGCAGACATTCAACCATCAATAGTCAACCAGCAATACTGGACTTTCAGCAGCAGACATTCAACCATCAGTAGTCAACCAGCAATACTGGACTTTCAGCAGCAGACATTCAACCAGCAATAGTTAACCAGCAATACTGGACTTTCAGCAGCAGACATTCAACCAGCAATAGTCAACCAGCAATACTGGACTTTCAGTACTGGACTTTCAGCAGCAGACATTCAACCAGCAATAGTCAACCAGCAATACTGGACTTTCAGCAGCAGACATTCAACCAGCAATAGTCAACCAGCAATACTGGACTTTCAGCAGCAGACATTCAACCAGCAATAGTCAACCAGCAATACTGGACTTTCAGCAGCAGACATTCAACCAGCAATAGTCAACCAGCAATACTGGACTTTCAGCAGCAGACATTCAACCAGCAATAGTCAACCAGCAATAATAGACATTCAACCAGCAATACTGGACTTTCAGCAGCAGACATTCAACCAGCAATAGTCAACCAGCAATACTGGACTTTCAGCAGCAGACATTCAACCAGCAATAGTCAACCAGCAATACTGGACTTTCAGCAGCAGACATTCAACCAGCAATAGTCAACCAGCAATACTGGACTTTCAGCAGCAGACATTCAACCAGCAATAGTCAACCAGCAATACTGGACTTTCAGCAGCAGACATTCAACCAGCAATAGTCAACCAGCAATACTGGACTTTCAGCAGCAGACATTCAACCAGCAATAGTCAACCAGCAATACTGGACTTTCAGCAGCAGACATTCAACCAGCAATAGTCAACCAGCAATACTGGACTTTCAGCAGCAGACATTCAACCAGCAATAGTCAACCAGCAATATTGGACTATCAACAGCAGACAGGAGCCTGGAGTTACCTGGCAGTGTGAACGGCCTCCGTCATGATGGACAGTTTGTTGATGTCCTTGTAGAACTCATTGACATCGGTGCCCCCGAGGATGAGGATGGAGGGTACGGTGCTGGCTGGAAGAGAAACAGCCTCCTTCCTGTCTGCATGTTTGTGCGGATTACATCTAGACTAACAATATTCTTGCCATATGGAAGAAGTCTGTAATGAGTTCATCTAGACTAGCAATATTCTTGCCCTATGGAAGAAGTAAGTAAGTAATGAGTTCATCTAGACTAGCAATATTCTTGCCCTATGGAAGAAGTATGTAAGTAATGAGTTCATCTAGACTAGCAATATTCTTGCCCTATGGAAGAAGTCTGTAATGAGTCCAGCTCAACACAGAGCAGTGATAGACATTGCAACTGACTAAAGCCTCCTACACAAGGCATGTGTCGCGGAATTCTAACTCAGATTCTCTTGGGATTTGCATCATGTTACAATGGAAAGACAGCATGTGTAACCTTGACGACAAGGTGAGTCTTCATCTGGCAACATTGGTGACGAGGTAAAACTGGGAAATGCATCTTAATGTTATTGATCTCTGTGCTATACAGTAGCCATTTCTGGTAAATATAACCTGTCAGACATTTATCACTCTCATGGACTGTAAGGAACTGCTGTGCCCCAACACAAACAACACAGTGATACCTCTGATAAGGCAGCCCGATCTGTAGGCATGGATCCCAATAACAAGGTCCACGCTCTTGTGGTGCAGGAATGCCTGGAACTCGGTGATGGACTGGAAGGTCTTCGGGTCCTCCATGAGGCACCGGTGGCCATGACTGGTCAGGTAGGAGCTGGAGACAGAAGATGTCACGCTAGTACTTACGCTAGGGATAGTACTGAAGGCGCTACATCCTACCTTTGTGATCTGATGCCTCAAACTGTTGAATCTAGGACAAATTATAATCTTAGAAACATTCGTGATCTTTCCCTGTCTTATTCCCGCACAAATCTGTAGAGTCAATCATTTTTCCCATCATCTTCACAACTTTGGAACAATCTCTCTTTATACGTTAGAGAATCAGTTTCCCTTAAAAGTTTTAAATCGCATATGAGCTTGCGTAAGTCAAAAGCACCAGGATATTTCTCATTTGGTAATTGAAAACTCAATGTAATTCATACCCAGCTAAGATATTCAAATAGTGGTGACCTATATAGGATTGGTCTTATAGAGAACCCCGAATGTAATTGGAAATTTACTGTGAAACTTCTCATCATTATTTTATGGAATGTTCTTTGTATTCTAATATCAGAGAGGAAATGTTTCAAAATATTAGCAGAATTTGTAACATTAGAGCACCAACAAACCTAGATGTACTATTAAATGGCAGTGCAGATCTTCTGTGCAGTGACAATATTCAAATTTTTAAAGAAGTTCAAAATACATATCAGACTCCAAATGGTTCAGTAATTGGATGTAATGTTTATGATCTAAATAATTCATGCATTCAGTGTATTCCTTTATTTAAATGTCTTATTTTCCTTGTTTCCTTGTGTATATATGTTTCTATCCCTGTACATATAGTTTGTTTCACTTTTGCATGTAAGCACTGTAAACAGGAGATGGTTTCACTAAGTTGGAATAACTTGTACCCAATTCATTCTCTTGAATAAATGCCCGGAGAGCGGAAGGTCGCGGGTTCTATCCCCGACCACGTCATACCAAAAGATGTTAAAATATGGTACTTGTTGGTCCCTGCCTGGTCGGCTCAGAGTAAGTATAATGTGTCTGAGTGGAGTATTCATGCTTCACTGCGGCATGGTATGTCAATGGGCTAGCACTATAAAACAGGCTTCAGTCTGGGCTAGTACAAGCAGCCGCACATACACATACACACGCATGCATGTCGTCATATGAGCGAAATATTCTCAAGTACGACGTTAAACCCAATTTCACCTCAACTCACCTCTTAAATAAATATGTTTAAATCAAATCAAGGTAGGGATAGCTCACTTGATAGCTCACCTGATTCTGGACACTGTAGGTCACCTGATTCTGGCGATTGTAGCTCACCTGATTCTGGAGATTGTAGCTCACCTGATTCTGTCGATTGTAGCTCACCTGATTCTGGCAATTGTAGCTCACCTGATTCTGGCAATTGTAGCTCACCTGATTCTGGAGATTGTAGCTCACCTGATTCGGGCGATTGTAGCTCACCTGAATCTGGGGATTGTAGCTCACCTGATTCTGGAAATTGTAGCTCACCTGATTCTGGAGATTGTAGCTCACCTGATTCTGGAGATTGTAGCTCACCTGAATCTGGAGATTGTAGCTCACCTGAATCTGGAGATTGTAGCTCACCTGATTCTGGAGATTGTAGCTCACCTGATTCTGGAGATTGTAGCTCACATGTTCTCACTAACATATTAGCTCAGCTGTTTCTGGGGCTGAAAGCTCATTTGAATTTAGAGATGGTGAAAGCAACCATATATATCTGTGTAGAATACTTATTCATATATAATATGCACCCCTAATTATGAGCAGTTACATTTGGAAACAAACTCTAAGCACTAACATTTTTTTAGTATCCTTTCGAGTCTGGACCAGACAATTCAGTGATCAACAGCATGAGCATCGATCTACGCAACATGTCATCGTATCCCAAATGCACATATCATGCTCATGCTGTTGATCACTGGATTGTCTGGTCCATATTTGATTATTTACAGACCACCGCCCTATAGCTGGAATATTGCTACGTGCAGCGAAAAACTAAACTCACTCACTCACTTTGGCATGCCCATGATGCATCGCCACACAGAACTTCAGCGTTCAGCACCCTTGTAGCGACACAGTGCAATACCAAACTATGTTTTCGTTACTGAGCTCAGTTTTGACTATGATCATGTTTATCCAACAGTCTTAGTTACAGACCTTCTCCAACACGTGCTAACGTGTGTTTTAGATGGCAGGTCACGAGATTCTGGAAATGTTTAAATGCTCACCTAATTCTGTGAGTGAAGCTCATGGGTGTTATAAATGGACGCTCACCTGATTCTGGAGATGGTGGAGAAGTTGCCGCCCTGTCGCTGTAGCGGTGACAGGAGGATGAGGGTGAGGCGCATCCTCCGTCAACTCTCATTCTCCGTCCACGGAAGTCGCATTGTTAACATAACTGTTGCTCCTGTTAACATAGAACGTAAGGTGTGATTCCCCTCATGGGTACAGGGAGTACAGGCACAACCTCGACACTGCTGAACGTGGCGTAAACACATACTCACATACTCAAAATATTTAACTTTAAAGTTGACAGTTGACGACCACCAAGCAATGATCTCCTGAACTCAAGGGTATCAGCTCCTCAACCATAGGTCTAAACTTCAAACAGGGGATGTTTACTGCAGAAAGCTTGAAGGATCCAGAGACTGGCCCTTCTGTCCAGAACTATTTACTTTTGTTACAATTGCTGATGTTGGTACAGATGTGGTGAAACACCTCCTACTGATCACACTGCACACACTCCCCACACAACCCAGGTGGGCTGGTGCTACGAGCCCCCAGAAGTAGACCCAAGTTTGTTTATCAGTGTTCCATTTCTGTCAGTGGGATCTAACCTGGTGTTACGAGTCGACAGGTTAGCAATCTCAGCAATCACCAGCTAATGTTATCTGATTCTAGCTGACTCAGTCAGTCAGTCAGTCAGTCGTTGAGTGAGTGGTTAAGTGGTTGAGTGAGTGGTTAAGTGGTTGAGTGGTTAAGTGAATGGTTAGGTGGTTGAATGGTTGAGTCAGTCAGTCAGACGATGCGTGAGTCAGTGTCAGTGGTTGAGCGGTTGAGTGGTTGAGCGAGTGGTTAAGTGGTTGAATAGTTGAGTCAGTCGGACAGACGATGAGTGAGTCAGTGGTTGAGTGGTTGAGTGAGAGGTAGAATAGTAGAGTGAGTGAGTGGAAGAGAGATTAGTTGAGACAAGTACATTGTCTGTTTGAATTATTGAAACATATTTGACAGTACATATTAAATCCAATGTAGCAAGCCTCTGAGACCATAATGTCCAGTAATACAATCAGCAAAGGATGTTTGACTTATTTGGTGTAATATGAGTCAAGAGGGGGGAGGTAGGGGGAGCGCGATAATATGAGCGAGTTATAGTTTACAGGCTACATAACAACTGAAAGAAACCTGCAGCCTGCCATCTTACCGCCCTCAAACATTGGCCCATATCTGTGACTCTATCAATGTTATGTCTTTCAAACATTGGCCCATGTCTGTAACTCTATCAATGTTATGGGTCTCAAACACAGGCCCATGTCTGTGACTCTATCAATGTTACGGGTCTCAAACATAGGCCCATATCTGTAACACTATCAATGTTACGGGTCTCAAACATTGGCCCATGTCTGTGACTCTATCAATGTTACGGGTCTCAAACATAGGCCCATGTCTGTGACTCTATCAATGTTACGGGCCTCAAACATTGGCCCATGTCTGTAACACTATCAATGTTACAGGCCTCAAACACAGGCCCATGTCTGTGACTCTATCAGTGTTACGGGTCTCAAACATAGGCCCAATTCTGTGACTCTATCAATGTATCGGTCTCAAACACAGCCCATGTCTGTAACACTATCAATGTATCGGTCTCAAACATTGGCCCATGTCTGTAACACTATCAATGTTACCGGCCTCAAACACAGGCCCATGTCTGTAACACTATCAATGTTACGGGTCTCAAACATAGGCCCATGTCTGTGACTCTATCAATGTATCGGTCTCAAACATAGGCCCATGTCTGTGACTCTATCAATGTATCGGTTTCAAAGATAGGCCCATGTCTGTGACTCTATCAATGTATCGGTCTCAAAGATAGGCCCATGTCTGTGACTCTATCAATGTATCGGTCTCAAAGATAGGCCCATGTCTGTGACTATCAATGTTACGGGTCTCAAACACAGGCCCATGTCTGTGACTCTATCAATTGAGCGGTCTCAAAGATAGGCCCATGTCTGTGACTCTATCAATGTTACGGGTCTCAAACACAGGCCAATGTCTGTGACTCTATCAATGTTACGGGTCTCAAACATAGGCCCATGTCTGTGACTCTATCAATGTTACGGGCCTCAAACATAGGCCCATGTCTGTAACACTATCAATGTTACGGGTCTCAAACATTGGCCCATGTCTGTGACTCTATCAATATATCGGTCTCAAAGATAGGCCCATGTCTGTGACTCTATCAATGTTACGGGTCTCAAACACAGGCCCATGTCTCTGACTCTATCAATTGAGCGGTCTCAAAGATAGGCCCATGTCTGTGACTCTATCAGTGTTACGGGTCTCAAACACAGGCCAATGTCTGTGACTCTATCAATGTTACGGGTCTCAAACATAGGCCCATGTCTGTGACTCTATCAATGTTACGGGCCTCAAACATAGGCCCATGACTGTAACACTATCAATGTTACGGGTCTCAAACATTGGCCCATGTCTGTGACTCTATCAATGTTACGGGTCTCAAACATTGGCCCATGTCTGTGACTCTATCAATGTTACGGGCCTCAAACATTGGCCCATGTCTGTGACTCTATCAATGTTACGGGCCTCAAACACAGGCCCATGTCTGTAACACTATCAATGTTACGGGTCTCAAACATAGGCCCATGTCTGTGACTCTATCAATGTTACGGGTCTCAAACATAGGCCCATGTCTGTAACTCTATCAATGTTACGGGCCTCAAACATTGGCCCATGTCTGTGACTCTATCAATTAATCGGTCTCAAAGATAGGCCCATGTCTGTGACTCTATCAGTGTTACGGGTCTCAAACATTGGCCCATGTCTGTGACTCTATCAATGTATCGGCCTCAAAGATAGGCCCATGTCTGTGACTCTATCAATGTATCGGCCTCAAAGATAGGCCCATGTCTGTAACACTATCAATGTTACGGGCCTCAAACATAGGCCCATGTCTGTGACTCTATCAATGTATCGGTCTCAAAGATAGGCCCATGTCTGTGACTCTATCAATGTATCGGTCTCAAAGATAGGCCCATGTCTGTGACTCTATCAATGTTACAGGTCTCAAACACAGGCCCATGTCTGTGACTCTATCAATGTTACGGGTCTCAAACACAGGCCCATGTCTGTGACTCTATTGAAGTTATGGGTCTCAAAGACAGGCCCATGTCTCTGCATGATCAGTTTTTGCGGGCTTTATCTACAATCTTCCCAACTGGACCACTCACCCTCTCAGTACAATCCACTAACCCACAACAGTCTGCCAACTGGACCCACAATGTCCCCCACTAAACTACTCACCCTCTCAGTACAATCCACTAATCCACAACAGTCTGCCAACTGGACCCTCAATGTCCCCCACTAAACCACTCACCCTCTCAGTACAATCCACTAATCCACAACAGTCTGCCAACTGGACCCACAATGTCCCCCACTAAACCACTCACCCTCTCAGTACAATCCACTAACCCACAACAGTCTGCCAACTGGACCCACAATGTCCCCAACTAAACTACTCACCCTCTCAGTACAATCCACTAATCCACAACAGTCTGCCAACTGGACCCACAATGTCCCCCAACTAAACTACTCACCCTCTCAGTACAATCCACTAATCCACAACAGTCTGCCAACTGGACAACCACTAGACAAACTGGAATGGTTCGATAGTATTTTTTCTTTCATGGTAGCCATACCGTAATTCTCCTCATAACATCAATAAACGGAATTAATATACCTCAGCTCTTTAGACAAATGCACATCTGTCATAAAATAACACTCACTCACCAAAACCCTACAACTATCATCATACCACTCTTCCTAACAACCATCCACACACTAAGCTACAGAGGCAGTGGGGTAGCCTAGTGGTTAAAGCGTTCGCTCGTCACGCCGAAGACCCGGGTTCGAATCCCCATATGGGTACATTGTGTATAGCTCATTTCTTGTGTCCCCTGCCGTGATATTGCTGGAATATTGCTAAAAGCGGCGTAAAACCAAACTCACTCACTCACTCACTCACTGAGCTACAGGCCTCACTCAACGTTGTTCAACCAACTTCATCAACTAAACCAACTCAACCACGTTCACTTACTTTCTCACTCACTCACTCACTCACCCATCATCCCACACTCATGATCAACCACTTTCACTCACTCACTCAACCATCATCCCACACTCATGATCAACCACTTTCACTCACTCACTCAACCATCATCCCACACTCATGATCAACCACTTTCACTCACTCACTCAACCATCATCCCACACTCATGATCAACCACTTTCACTCACTCACTCAAACATCATCCCACACTCATTATCAACCACTTTCACTCACTCACTCAACCATCATCCCACACTCATGATCAACCACTTTCACTCACTCACTCAACTATCATCCCACATTCATGATCAACCACTCTCGCTCACTCACTCAACCATCATCCCACACTCATTATCAACCACTTTCACTCACTCACTCAACCATCATCCCACACTCATGATCAACCACTTTCACTCACTCACTCGACCGTCACCCAACATTCATGATCAACCACTTTCACTCACTCACTCAACCATCATCCCACACTCATTATCAACCACTTTCACTCACTCACTCAACCATCATCCCACGCTCATGATCAACCACTTTCACTCACTCACTCAACCATCATCCCACACTCATGATCAACCACACTCACTCACTCATTCAACCATCATCCCACATTCATGACCAACCACTCTCACTCACTCACTCAACCATCATCCCACACTCATGATCAACCACTCTCACTCACTCACTCAACCATCATCCCACACTCATGATGATCAACCACTTTCACTCACTAACTCACTCCTAACCCCACCCAAACACTTTCAAAATCATTACTTAAAATACAGAAAATGTAGAAACATTGAGTTTTACCCGAGACACAGTGCTGGAAACAACATGTTTGCATCAGTATTGCATTGTTATTGGACAAAATTGTTCATATTTCTGACATATTTATTTCCGATAGCTCAACAAAGGAACACGTTTAATGAGCCTAGTACCTGCTCAGTGATTGCTGGCACCAGATGGCGCTACACTGTAACAGAGTGTAACACGTAATGCAAACATCTGTTACCATGGATCTCAGAAGTAAATGTACCAGTATTTTAAAATCAGAATAATTATTTTTCTCATTTTTTGTTGTTACTTCAATGAAAGCGTTTGTTTCTAATAATTATCAATGCTTCGAAAAAGTGATTATCCCGATAAAAGTTCCCCATAAAATCATACACTGAAGGAAGACATGGTAACCGTTCCAACATGTAATTATCTCATGTTACATATATCATGGTAAACATGGCCAATATCTGATGCTAAGTAACCATGGTAACCTTACCAACATCTTATCTGATGTTACAAAACCGTGGTAATCATACCAACATCTGATGTTACAAAACCGTGGTAACCGTACCAACATCTGATGTTACAAAACCGTGGTAACCGTACCAACATCTGATGTTACAAAACCGTGGTAATCATACCAACATCTGATGTTACAAAACCGTGGTAACCGTACCAACATCTGATGTTACAAAACCGTGGTAACTGTACCAACATCTGATGTTGCTATCGTCTGATGTTAGATAACCATGATACCAACATCATATTGGATGTTACGTAACTATGGTAATCATATCAACAACTTATCATCTGATCATCTGATGTCATGTGACTACAGGAGTGATATGTCTGTTCATCCTTGTCAGCGGCGTCTTGGTATAAAACGTATGTTCATTAAACTTATGTTGTGTCTCCATGGATGTCAAATATTCACCCCGTAGAGAACATGACTTGAGAAAGGAGGCAAAGGTCTCCGCCACACGTTCCACGTAGTACAAGCATTCGTGAAATATCACTGGAACAGAAAACACACAGCTGTTGACTGTTGACAGTCACAAGGGAAAGGTGACCGGAAGCTTATGTCCAGGGAGGACTACTGGGATGAGGATTCAAACTCAGACAACTGTTCTGGCAGGACTCAAACTCAGACAACTGTCCAGGTAGGACGGAGAGCGGAAGGTCGCAGGTTCGATCCCCGACCGCGTCATACCAAAAGACGTTAACATATGGTACTTGTTGGTCCCTGCCTGGCGCTCGTCATAAATGGGTACAACAAGGACTGGTCGGCTCGGAGTCAGTATAATCGGTCTGAGTGGGTATTCATGCTTCACTGCAGCATGGTATCTCAGCGGGCTAGCACTATAAAACCAGCTTAAGTCTGGGCTAGTACAAGCATCCGCACATACACATACACAAGCATGCACGTCGTCATATGAGCGAAATATTCTCCAGCACAACGTTAAACCCAATTTCACCTCACCTCACCAGGGAGGACAACCGGGATGAGGTTTCAAACTCAGACAACTGTAACATAACTACCAAACACCAATTACTTGGCTTTCTGTTAGTTGATAGAACAATATTTTCTTAAGAATCTGTTGATGAAAAACCCACATAAGGAAACAAAAAAAAAGTGGGGTCGATTTCCAAACCTGTTATTGGCTAATCCATGGTGATGACCTACGGTCAGTTTATGACGGATCACTTTCCTAAATAAAATTCATTGATTCCAATTTCCAGTGTACGTTTTCAACGCGTGTCAGTATTTATGAATACCACTATGTACATTTAAGCTTTATCTGATATATGTGTTCTGATAATACACACGACAAATGTTCAGATGCTCTGTGCCCAAACCAAGGATTCCTTCTGCCAAACCAAGGATTCCCTCTGCCCAAACCAAGGATTCCCTCTGCCCAAACCAAGGATTCCCTCTGCCCAAACCAAGGATTCCCTCTACCAAACCTAGGATTCCCTCTGTCAAACCAAGGATCTGCCAAACCAAGGATTCCCTCTGCCCAAACCAAGGATTCCCTCTGCCCAAACCAAGGATTCCCTCTGCCCAAACCAAGGATTCCCTGTCTAAAGCTCATGACGTCACACAGCAGCGTCTCACCCCCTGCAGATACAGGTGTCCCCCTGACACTGGACCCCCACAGTGTCGTAAGACCAGCTTAAACATATGGACCAGGTAAACAGGGACAAGCCTTTCACTGATTGTGTTGATAAGCTGATAATGACTTGCCAAGCCGGACTTCAGCCACCTGCCTGCAGTCAGAGTCAGGAATGTAAGCAGAATTGATTCTGTCGGAAATCAATGTACGACAGCCTTCATACACTTTTATCTATACTAAATAGTCAAATTAATGACATAGACTAAGGGGGTCCTGATGGGGCACACTGTGTTATGTAAAACAGTTACTAGGATTATTGTAAACATGAGACATGCGACACAGAGTTGGATTTTGTGAATAACAATAAGTTTCTGTTTAACTGTTTACTTCATCTGGGTTTCATGTTTCTTGTCAATTATTAAAAGAAACTCAAACTACTTCAACTTATGTTTTTCTCATCAAAACTATACATTCATTTGGGAAATGACTTCAGATGAGACAATTCAAGGAGAAAAACACTATTGCAATAGTATCAGCAATTGTGTACACAAAAATATTACAATATTATGCTTAAAAATTATGGGAAGGGAGGGGGGATAATTGTACATGACATACAGGGGGGTCGCTTACTTTGTACATATAGATTTTTTTTGGGGGGGAGGGTCATTCACATTCGTACATGCTTCCCCATGAAAATCATCATCACCCCCACTAGCCATAAACTATGAACGGTGCCTTATAAACCATTGCTGAATATTTCAACAAGTATAGCTCATCAGAACATAAAAGCTCACTTGGAAAAAAATTACAATTCAAATATGACATTTCTAAAACATAATTAAGATAACACAAATAAAAATAAAATCCCTGTCTGATTTCGTTTTTTAAATTAATGAATACCGTGAGGGGTTGACATAAACCAACATTCAGATCACACCTGCCACGCCCTTCACCTGTTCATGATGACGGGCCAAACATCAGATGAGATGAAAACATAAGATTAGGGGATCTATCTGTCAGTGTCACTGTCTGAGAGTGAGAGCATGAGAGTAAGTAGGGCGGGTCGGGGCGCCGGGCAGTCACGCCGGCGCTGTCACTCATCATAGAGGAATATAAAGCTCTGTATAACATGGAAATCCTATTTGACGATCTAACACCATCTGTGTTACCTGCTGTGTTCCACTTGCTCTCCAGGTCGATTGTTGATGATCACAAAATCAATGCACCGGTCTGTCACGTCGTGAATACAAGGGACGTCACTCTTGGTGCTCTAGCTGTTCCTCGCATCTCGCATCTGCACTGTACATTTCAGGTTCGAATCTATATCTTTCGGATTTGTGCTCATCTTGCAATATTGTTGTTTTGTTTTGTTTCTGTGCAAAATATTTCCAACTATGGGGATATGCGTGCTGTTTAGGCTAGTTGATACCTTTCTGAACTACTCTGTGGATATACAACTTTATGAAATACTATTAAAACATATCTGTGGCGACATTCTAATATTTTGTCTGGAAACAAACACTAACAACTGTGTGAAACAAGTTAATTGTCAAAATTGATGGTCTACAGTGATTTATCGACTTTCTAAAAGACCGTCAAAATCAAGAATGACACCCCATGCACTTCCATGCACGTGTACGGGGTCAGTGCGGTGAGAGAGAGAGAGAGAGAGAGAGAGAGAGAGAGAGAGAGAGAGAGAGAGAGAGAGAGAGAGAGAGAGAGAGAGAGAGAGAGTAGAGACAGTAGTGTGTGTGTGTGTGTCAAGGTGTACAAGTAGGAATGCGTTTCTTGCGACGGGCCATATCCTCTGCTAAGCTCCATTATGTTAAGGGAATGGAGAGTTTTCTTGGACATTCCTTACAAGACAATTCCTGACAGGAACTTCCGTGTGATATTACCCTGTCATATAACTGTCTTACTATTAACTGCGCGTTACCTACTTGTCGATGGGTAGATCGATGCTCACGTCCAGACTCGATTATTTACAGACCGAAACCATATGCATGGAATATTGCTGAGGGTGGCGTTACACAAGAACTGAATCCTATTTATGGATATTCCTGTAACAAGGTAACTGCCTGATATCAATCATATAACTTGCTTTGGTTGTTATGCTATATGCATGTTGAATACACAACGCCTTTTAGCAAGTGATCAAATCCAACACGTTATATGGGATTACTCTTTCTCAGTAAAGTATAGATTCTAGTACTTTTGTTGATTTTGTTGAGGCTGATTGGGCAAGATGGCTGACTTTAGCGATTAGGTGTCTGACTCTGAGGTTGTGGGTTCGAATCCCGTAAGGGACTCAGCCCAACAAAAATGCTAGAATCTGGACTGTGCTGAGAAATGCTGCATTTTGTCTTCATTCGGTGGCTGCAGCAGGAACCCGCGAGGCCCCAATGTTTACTGATCAAACTTCCCCATACTGTAAAAATTCAATCCGGTAACAGCAAGTAATTATTCCAAAGTGTTTTTATTTTTTAAAAAACATGTAGTAAAAGCTGCAAGTAAAATGACTCGATATTGGAAGATATAATTTCTGATAAAATAAGTTTCATTTGATCATGATGCTAAATTCTTTAAAGTAATATTATTGAGTTTTTTTAGACGAATCACCTGTAGGTTTGTGCATAACTATGCCTAGGTGAACCGAAAATACAATAACAATGGTAAATTAGCATATCTAGTAATGATGAATATCAGATATGTTTATATCACCTGTTCGTTTACCTGAAATCTACCTGCAGGGATACTGTATATTTATTGTGAGTAATACTGACGTTCACTGATAGCTTCACACTTTAAATCTTGTATGCATTAATCAGTAAGGAAAACACTTGTCAGTTTGCTGGTTCCTCTATGCTGTATATCCTCAAATAATATGAAAGACAGCTTCCCATTGTCTGGTCCTCCAAAAGGATACCTTTGTGCAGCGTGGCGACAATAGCGCTGAACACAAGTAAAACCGGTCAAAAGTATAGTCCATAATTAGCAAAATTATATTCCGCGAAGAAACAACCGAACCACATATCGATGCTTTTAAAGTTGGAGTTGTTTCCCTTTAAGGATCTAAGTACGTAAACAATTATCTATAGAAACATATAACAGGCAGCTTGGGTTATCCGGGGTAATAATAATAAGGGTGTTAGCGCTTAGAGCATGCTTTGTTGCGTGGAGATTAGCGCATTATAAGACTTCTCATTATTATTATTATTATTATATATTGTTATTATTATTATTAATATTATTATATATTGTTATACTATCCCTTGCTTCTTATGAACACTTGATGTTGCAATTTATCCATTTACTGTAACATAAAATGTCTATAGAAACATGAATTGATTACCCCTTCGAATTATTAGGTCCTAGTACTAGGTCAACGCTTCATCACTGTTTATCTCTAATTGCTTAATCAGTTCACAGTCCATGTCTGGAAACCTGAATTCAAGACAATTTCGCGTTTAGATAACGAATATCTGAAGATAAATGTGACCAACAATTTGATGATACATTACGCAGTACAACGAATCTCTTTCAACATCCGGGGTAGCCTAGTGGTTAAAGTGTTCTCTCTTCACGCCGAGGCCACAGGTTCGATCCCTCAAATGGGTATAATGTGTGAATCCCACTTCTGGTGTCCCCCGCCGTGATATTGCTGTAACATTGCTAAAAGCGGCGTAAAACCCAACTCACTCACTCACTCACTCTGTCACCATCTCAATGACATCACACCCATGCGCACCACCGCCCAATATCTGATCACAAAGGGGGAAGATTTTATTACGCTTCGTGCAGTGTGGTGTCGATCACCCATTTTCTCACCTAAAACTTACAGTAAAACTCAACATATCTCACAGTGTTTCACAGGGAGACGGATTACAATTACTAAGACCAAGCTAGAGATGGGGTGGTGTGGATTATTGAAGTGTTCGTGTTATCAAGGTTCAAGTTTCTGAATACAATTAGAATGCACAATGTTTTGTACTAGAGTGAAAGGGTGTTCCTTCGGTATATGTACTGTTAGACAAGTTACTAGTCATGAATAAACGAATGTAACATATATTATATTCGGGATTATACTTTCTCAGTAAAGTACAGATTCTAGTACTTGTGTTGGGTTGAGTCCCATCCGGGATTCGAACCCAAACCCGCGTTGTCTGAGTTGGTTAGGCGGCTGACTTTGTGGGCTGACGATTAGGTGTCTGACTCTGAGGGTGTGGGTTCGAATCCCGGATGGGACGCAGCCCAAGAACAGTACTAGAATCTGTTATTTACTGAGAAGGTGTACTCCCAAATATAACGTATGTTCCATGCTACCAGTTATTCGTACACAAAACACGCGATACGTACATGCCTGTATATTGTCACAACACTACCCTCGCCTTTCACATCCATGCCAACCATGTCAGATTCTATTCCCTTTTCCAACATACTTGTTATAGTGTAATTCACAGGTACTTGGGGGCGGTGGGATAGCCTCGAGGTTAAAGCGTTCACTCGTCACGCCGATGGCCCGGGTTCGTTTCCCAACAAGGGCCAACTGGGTATACAAACCCGAAAACAGATGCAGGAGGGCAACTTGCTTATCCCGTCAGTGGAACCCCGAACACGGGGCAGGTCCTCTTAGATCAGGTATAATCATATATCTGAACTGGTTAAACGTTAAAGATAGTAAACTGTGTGAACACTGTGGCAATGTTGACACTATCAGACATTATATGTTTTATTGCTCTCGTGTATTACCATTCTGGATTTCCTATATTAAACGGACAGAAGCAAATATTCAGGGTAGGGTATATACATATTACAGAGATGTTGTCTTATATGGCCTTGATGGAGACTCTGCAGACTGTAAATTATTTAATTATGTATTGATGTTTGCTAAATTTATAGTGTATCCCTGCAAAGTCACTGGAAGTGATTGTAATATTGACACTTTCATAAAAGATCTAAAATTACAATATAATATACTGAAACATACCGGAAAAAATGTAAGTGAAAAAGTCTAATCTCTATGTGCTTAGTCTTTAACACTTATGACAACTGGATTATTAATTATGACCTATCATTTTCACCCCCAACACCCTGGTTTGTCCATCCACCTAACACTGTACAGGGAATGTAACATCGTGGAATATTATTGCTAATAGATGATGCTGAAAAAAATCAAGATTCCAAACCTGGACTAGCGATCTACTAAGGGAGGCAACCGAGGTGAGAGATAATTTGTTCACATAATTTTATGTGAGTGAGTGAGTTTAGTTTTACGTCGCACTTAGTAATATTTCACCTATATGGCGGCGGTCTCTAAATAATCGAGTCTGGACCAAATAATCCAGTGATCGCAACAGTATGAGCATCGATCTGCGCAATTGGGAACCGATGACATGTGTCAACCAGCGAGCCTGACCACCCGACCCCGTTAGTCGCCTCTTACGACTAGCATTGGTTACTGATGGCTCATTCTAACCCGGACCTTCACGGGTCATAATTGTATGTACTGGCATGACATGTAATGGTTGATTTAAATGGTTTTAGAAACAAAGTTGACCGATGCACCCACAGAATCGAAGTCTCGGTCTTCACAACAATAATTCTATGTTTAGAAAGAGTTTCTTTATTTCAGCAAACTGTATTTTCTATACGACTGTACATAACAGACATATTTGCGAAAAAATCTGTAAAGTTGCAGAAGCGAAAGTGGAGGTAGATCAGGATTGTCTCCCATGATAAAAAACCATCAGGGTTATCTCCCCTGAAACGTGGAGATTTTTCTCTCCTGAAAAAAACATTAGGATCGTCTCCCCTGACAAAGCTAACCAGATACGATTTACTGGTATAGACTTAGCTATCTGCAAAAAATGAGAAAATACAAAATCGACTAGTTCCAACGATTTTACGAATCCGTTTGATTTACTTTGTAGCTTTGATTTTTCCGATTGTAGACTTATACTCAAAGTCAAAAGTTACTGCCTCCCGTTTTACCCATCTCGTGATGCCAATTTTGATGCTTTCGAAACGAATGACTAGCATTTTTTTTCAAGAATTTTAACATCACACGATGTTCAGTTGGTCTGAGGACAGACAACAGTTTCGCGAATACAAATAAATGTTGACGGTTTGAAACAAGACAGTGTGTGGATCCATGCGGACAGTGCCGTAAATCCGTAAACACAATACCTTCATATATTATGTATAAAAAAATGCCGTACATGAAACATTTTTTGAGAGACCGTCATATCCACAAACATTTCATACCTGGAAATCCCAAATGCCGTGAGTGACCTTTACCATGCCAACACCTTGGATACAAACGTGATTACACCTTTAATTCCATTTTACAGGTACCTTGATTATCTCTCTAGGTGTGTCGTAGATATATTTTCTTCCAATATCTGGAATATTGTTTACGTCCAATGTCTAGAATAAACTAATTTCCCATTAGGTACCGGTGTTCTAATACCACTAATACCCTAAAAAGCGCTCTAGACTGGGGGCATGCACTGTGATGTCAATAATGTACAAAGGCCTGCGGTAAATCTTCGTGAAGCTGAGACGACGCGACAAGATACGATTGTGTTTGGCCTTGAACAAATTATGAAGCAAAACTATAAAACTATGCGTTGAGAACGAATAACCTCTCCTTCATATTCTACGTGTTTTCTAATTGTGAATCACACGTTTTTCAACTAAACCCTCGCGGCATCCACACACAGCATCTGTCAATACCTGCCAGGTACAGATGCAGAAAGTAAGCTGCTTGTGAGAACAATGACATTACGTCACGAGGTCATTAGGTCACTCTACCAATCCACGTCAGATGAAGTCCTTCTGGCGCCGACACAAAATCCAGTGCACCACGACAAGTGACAACACGTGACCGTGACACGTATTCTGAACGGATCAGATCTCCCTAACAGTGCCGATGACGACGCTGCAATTCAGGAAGTGAAAACGTTGCCCTCAATCCGCCATCGAGGCGTCAAAAACCAGATTGGAATGGCGACGCCCATGAACTACGGGATCCTGGAACCATCTTCCAGAAACACGTGAAAGGAGTACACCTTGCCTCCCCCCCACGCGTACAGGATGCCGTCCTTGAAGTTGTAGTCCAACATGGACACGTGGACGTCAGAGTCGTCCAGGGCGGGGAACACAAGACTCCCTCCCTTCAGAACAGTGTCCTTGGCCGTGGCGGTGTCGAAGATATATTTGATGTAGTTGGGCGTTTCGTTGAAGGATTCCACGGTATAAAGGACGCCACAGATCATGAAGGTGTTGCTAGCCAGGCTACGGGGGTAGCTTGTCAGCCATGTGTGTTCAATCTCCATGCTGGCGTCGTTGATGCGGCTGATCATAATCTTCCCCGCTGTTTCCGGCGTGTTATAGATGGCCCACAGCCCGTACTCGTCGACAGCGAGGTCGATGTCGTTGATGTCCCCGAACTCATACGCATATTGGTTCTCCATGCCTGTCTTGGTGACGTCGATTTCCCCCATATTCTCCATCCGGTCCAACTTGTACTTGATTATCTTGCTCGTGCCTTCCTTCTGGCAGAAGAGGCAGCCCCGGTAGATCACGTGACCAGTGCCTTGACATTTGAATGGCAGGTCAAAGGTTATGGAGGTGAACGCGTACTGAAGGTCAATCTCTGACTCGTACTCCACGAGTCTGTCGGAGCTCCCACTTCCAGACATGATGTAGATCGTCCCCGTGTCGTCCATTACGTCCTTCATGAAAGCGCCACGTTTCCCCTTGACGTTAATGACGTCCCCGGCGCCAATGGCCACGATTTGTTGAGGGCAAGTTCCTGGAACGTTAAAAAAACAAAGTCAGTTATTGTTTTCTCAAATACACGTGTTGTAGAGTCTCATTTTGTGCCCTCTGGAGACAGTGTTCTTCCGTTTATTGGAAGATGACAGGACTATCTGGTCGAGAATCTAATATTTATGAATCGAGATCATTAATTGTTATATTACTGACACTGACGTTAAACAAAACCATAGAAAACGCTCTGGGCAATAAGGCAGATTACCTGCAGCTATATAACGAAGGTTAATTGCTAGGGTAAATATAGACCTTTGTTGTAATTATGAAGTTGGCTAAATTAGACAGTCAAGCTTTTATTTTTGCGTGTTTATGATACTTGCCACGTGTTCACACAAATCAGGGATAAACCAATCCTATATATACGCAGGCAGGTTTCCAAGACATGTCTTGGTGGGACATAATATATATCATTGAAGTAACGTGTGGTTACAGCGATGAGCCCCTTCACGTCAGGAAACGTGTCAATAGGTTCGTGGGTTCGACTCCCGGTTCAATGCGATTTTGAATCTAGGTTTGTCAGTACCAAACACGGAATCGTGAGCCTGCATTACCTTGGACGTCACTCCCACATTAGGCTGGCTCGACGTGATGTAATTGAAATACTGACCAGAGCGCCCCACTCTCACTCACTCTTAGGGAAACGCGCTCGGTATGAAGGGTTGAGACAAACGCTGGTCAACTAGGCGCCATCAACTGCGTCATGGTATCCCTGGGCGCCATAGAACAGGCATCAGCAGGGCTGGTGCAGGTTAACACACAGACAGACACAGACACACACATAGTCACACGCAGACACACTAACACAGACATGCACACAATCAAACACAGACACACACGCGCATGCACGTCGATAGTTCAATAACGTTCAGCGCGAAGTTCCCCTCAGCTCCTAGTTCCCATGCTATACAGGAAAGTCAATGTAGATGTTGTCAAGTAGGCTTCGTGTGACTCACTCAGGTCCATGTGTTACTCCGCTACCAATTAACGTAATGCTTGGGGGATCAGTAGCGTAGCGATACTGTGTGGACTGTTTACACTGTGTCTGCCCTGTAACGCCAGGTCACTCCGCCACTCTCACACGACGGCCATTTAGACAGGCTGCTCCATGTCGGTGCTATGGGGTGATGATATGATTTACTGTAGTACATAGTTCTTCTCATCCAAATATAACCCCCATGAGAGTAGCATTTGAACAATATTTAGGGACCATGGTGGGGTCAGACATTTTCATTTTATAACTTGCTTACGTGTATCTTAAACAAATCTCGGCAACAGCTCGCTCGAAAGTAATTAGATTGTGAACAGACTTTCAATTTTGAAAAATTGTTTCGCTGATAACACCTGCCAACAACACTATGTCAAGTCTCATACATTGTCACGTCTCATACATTATCACGTCACATACATTGTCACGTCACATACATTGTCACGTCTCATACATTGTCACTTCACATACATTGTCACGTCACATACATTATCACGTCTCATACATTGTCACGTCACTTACGTTGTCACGTCTCACACTGTCATGTCGCATACATTGTCACGTCTTATGCATTGTCACTTCACATACACTGTCACGTGTCACACTGTCACGTCTCATACATTGTCACGACTCATACATTGTCACGTCACATACATTATCACGTCTCATACATTGTCACGTCAAATACATTATCACGTCTCATACATTGTCACTTCACATACATTGTCACGTCACATACATTATCACGTCTCATACATTGTCACGTCACTTACGTTGTCACGTCTCACACTGTCATGTCGCATACTTTGTCACGTCTTATGCATTGTCACTTCACATACACTGTCACGTGTCACACTGTCACGTCTCATACATTGTCACATCTCATACATTGTCACGTCACATACATTATCACGTCTCATACATTGTCACGTCAAATACATTATCACGTCTCATACACTATCACGTGTTTTGCATTGTCACGTCTCATACACCGTCACGTCACATACATTGTCACGTCACGTCTCATACATTGTCACGTCAAATACATTATCACGTCTCATACACTATCACGTGTTTTGCATTGTCACGTCTCATACACCGTCACGTCTCATACACTGTCACGTCACGTCATATACATTGTCACGACTCATAAATTGTCACGTCTCATACATTGTCACGTCTTATGCATTGTCACGTCTCATACACTGTCACGTCTCATACATTGTCACGTCTAACACTGTCACGTCTCAAACACTGTCACGTCACGTCTTATACATTGTTACGTCTCATACACTGTCACGTTCCATACACTGTCACAGTGAGTGAGTGACCACATCTTCACCAGTGAGGGCCTCTGCCGGAATCGTGCCATAACTGACCATCGAATAATCCCCATGGACACAAAGCATGAATTGCGTGTCGTAATGTGTCTACACTTATGCCAGCATCTTGTATATTACAGAATTCACATACACCAGACACAGACACCAGTCACGGACAAGAGATACACAGACACCAGACACAGACAGACACAGACAATCACGGACAAGAGATACAGACACCAGACAATGACTGACTCAGACAACAGACACAGACACCAGACACTGACTGACACAGACTGACACTGACAACAAACACAGACAACAGACACAGACAACAGACACAGACGGGCACTGACACTAGACACTGAAACCAAACCGTGGACACGGACTGACGCCAGACACCGGACACAGACTGACACAGACACTAGACACAGACACCAGACTAACACAGACACCAGACACAGACTGACACAGACGCCAGACAGACTGACACAGACACAAGACACAGACAAAAGAAACACACAGACACCAGACACAGACACTACACACAGACACAGACACAGACACAGATTGACACAGACACCAGACACAGAGTGATACATACACTATACCGTGGACACAGAGAAGCAAACCACGTCAAAACGTCGCCTCACCTGACGAAGAGGACGTTAAAACAGGTACTCACCTATTTCTTCTTTGTTGATATTTGGCCGCCTTCTCTTCTTCTTGAGTTCTCGGGACAACATCCGCCTCATCGTCAACATTGTCTGATTAACGAACCCCAGCTCGGAGTACAGATCGACCTCTGACCTCGCGGCGCTCTGGAGACTTTTGGAGGTCACGTCAATCATGAGTTGAAGCGAGTCCATCATTTTGGACATCTCGGCGCTGTGTGACAGAATGGCGGTTCTCATGAACGAGTACTGGTTCTGAATGGCGGCCAACATGGTGTCTTTCAACGTCACCGACTGATACTGCATGCGCCTCATCGCGTCCAGGTCGGACTGCAACTTCTCGTCACCGGAAGCCAGATGATGGGATATGTTGGTCATGGAGGAAGCCACTCGGGACAACTTCCGTTTGATCCTTTCCATCTTCTTCGTGGAGTTCCGTATGGTATAGGACATCGGACTGGCGTCACGGAAATAGTACAAGTTAGCCCTGGTGTGTTCCGAGTCTCGCTGAGGCCTCATCGGTCGCCTGTCCTTTTTCGAGGGTAACGCTCCCGCGTCCTTCAACTCAGCGTTTGTAGCGTAGATGTTGACCTTGGCCCCCCCTTCCCTGACACACCACCCGGATGTTGTTCTCGACGAGGTCCAAGTCATACTCACATTTGTCGTTTTTAATCGGCTTAGACTGAGAAAATTCCACAACACAAAGAGAAGCGGCCACCACCCAGACACACGCTGATAAATGCCCCATTTCGCCTGGAGTATCAAATGTTCGGCGACGACTTCTCAAGGACTTGATGGCACAGAGAAACAGCTTCAATAGAATAATTATGCACAAATGTTCAGGAGTCTATGAGCGAGGCTGAAGGTCGATAGTCAAGCCACTCAGTAATCACCCTGAGTGCTTGAAAACATGGAACTCTAGTAAACCGCTACCCCAGAATCCGTCACAGTCGTGGACGTTGCGCATGTTCCATGGTGTGACATAGGTCGGAGTCGTCCCCGCTACTTGTAGGACTTGTACACAGCGTCTCTGTAACGTGCTTCAGGTCCTCAGTTTAATTGGCCACAGGAAGTGTAAGACGATTCGTCAGTGTTGTCGAGTATACACGATAACACTTCTCCCAATACCGGGAAACTGAACTGCAGAAATGAAGCTAACCAAATTATTAACCCTTTAAATCACTTTCAGTATAGCGTTATATAACAACAGTTGCCATGCTATCAAAACTCCTTTGCTCCACTATGTTAACGAATGGAAAGCCAGTATACGTTCTGTGATAGCTCTCTAAGTAACATTCACTGCTAACCAACTGATTGAGTCCTGCTACAAGTTGGGATAAAAAGGGTTAAAGAAACAAGAGAGGCCAGCTTGAAGAGTAGCACCTGCATGCAATGCTATGTATCGACAGTTGGGACTATAAAATATTAATTTGATTGGTCTGATTCTGTTTACAGCATAGGCGCTGTGGTCGGTTTCTCTCGCCGGCCAAGTGAAAGCTTTTGGCTGATGACTGTGCCCGTCTCGATCACGAATGTTCATTATCTCTGATCGATTTGGTTTAAGTCCTGATACTCTTTCAAATCAATTTTACCGTTGAAATGCACGTTTTCATTAAAGGGGTTTCAGTTAGGCTTTGACAGAATCAATTTCACAGGAGTCCTGCACAGTGTTGGCAATGTGCCCTTCCATTAGCGTTATGACTTCAGTTGTTGGCAACGAACCTTCACAACGCAGCAGAACCCATCCCAGCTATATAGTAAACATAATCTATCACATCTAGTTCATATTTAAATCATATTTATTGTGCACTTAGGTTCTCACACTCATGAAACCCGTGGTTGGGATGAGACGGATGGGTAGGTCCTATATACCTGCCATCATTGCAGGTTTCTATAACGGCTTTTAATTGTTTGGTTTAACATATTTACATTGTATTTCTGGGTTCGATGATGTGTTGTAGTGGCAGTCTACTCACTCGTGGAGTGAGGTGTAGCCATTGGTTACAACGTTCGTTCGTCACACATCAGTGCTGTGCGTGAAGCCCATTTCCGGTATCCCACCATGACAGTGCTGGAATATGTCTGGTACCCTATAACCACTCAACCGGTTAGAACGTCAGTCCGGTATGTAAGGGTTTTCAGTACGCTTTATACCTGGTTGGTCATCATTCAGTCATCTAAATACTCACAAGTGTGTCACCTCATACACTGGACATCTCGTCAACACTTGCCTTATTTGTTTTCAACTATATGACATCATTTTGCAAACAGTGTTCAACTATATCACAGCAGTTTGTAAACAGTGTTCAACTATATGACATCATTTTGTAAACAGTGTTCAGCTATATGAATGTGGCTTGTAGACAGTGTTCAACTATGTGACGGTGGATTGTAAAAAGTGTTCAGCTATAATGCGACGGCTTGTAAACAGTGCTCAGTTATATGGGGATGGCTTGTAAACAGTGTTCCACTTTATCACAGCAGTTTGTAAACAGTGTTCAACTATATCAGAGCAGTTTGTAAACAGTGTTCAGCTGTATGACGGTGGCTTGTAAACAGTGTTCAACCGTATGAATGTGGCTTGTAAACAGTATTCAACTATATCACATCCGTTTGTAAACAGTGTTCAACTATATGACGGTGGCTTGTAAACAGTGCTCAATTATATGACGGTTGATTGTAAACAATGTTCAACTATATGACGTTAGATTGTAAACAGTGTTCAACTATATGACGGTTGATTGTAAACAATGTTCAACTATAAGGCAACGGCTTGTAAACAGTGTTCAACCGTATGAATGTGGCTTGTAAACAGTGTTCAACTATATGACGGTTGATTGTAAACAATGTTCAACTTTAAGGCGACGGCTTGTAAACAGTGTTCAGTTATATGGCTTTGGCTTGTAAACAGTGTTCAACTATATGACAACAGTTTGTAAACAGTGTTCAACTATATCAGAGCAGTTTGTAAACAGTGTTCAGCTATATACCGGTGGCTTATAAACAGTGTTCAACTATGTGACCTTGGCTTGTAAACAGTGTTCAGCTATATGAATGTGGCTTGTAGACAGTGTTCAACTATGTGACGGTGGATTGTTAAAAGTGTTCAGCTATAATGCGACGGCTTGTAAACAGTGCTCAGTTATATGGGGGTGGCTTGTAAACAGTGTTCCACTTTATCACAGCAGTTTGTAAACAGTGTTCAGCTGTATGACGGTGGCTTGTAAACAGTGTTCAACCGTATGAATGTGGCTTGTAAACAGTATTCAACTATATCACATCCGTTTGTAAACAGTGTTCAACTATATGACGTTGGATTGTAAACAGTGTTCAACTATATGACGGTGGCTTGTAAACAGTGCTCAATTATATGACCGTTGATTGTAAACAATGTTCAACTATATGACGTTAGATTGTAAACAGTGTTCAACTATATGACGGTTGATTGTAAACAATGTTCAACTATAAGGCAACGGCTTGTAAACAGTGTTCAACCGTATGAATGTGGCTTGTAAACAGTGTTCAACTATATGACGGTTGATTGTAAACAATGTTCAACTTTAAGGCAACGGCTTGTAAACAGTGTTCAGGTATATGGCTTTGGCTTGTAAACAGTGTTCAACTATATGACGGTTGATTGTAAACAATGTTCAACTTTAAGGCGACGGCTTGTAAACATTGTTCAGTTATATGGCTTTGGCTTGTAAACAGTGTTCAACTATATGACAGCAGTTTGTAAACAGTGTTCAACTATATCAGAGCAGTTTGTAAACAGTGTTCAGCTATATACCGGTGGCTTATAAACAGTGTTCAACTATGTGACCTTGGCTTGTAAACAGAGTTCAGTCGTATGAATGTGGCTTGTAAACAGTGTTCAACTATGTGACGGTGGATTGTAAACAATGTTCAACTTTAAGGCAACGGCTTGTAAACAGTGTTCAGGTATATGGCTTTGGCTTGTAAACAGTGTTCAACTATATGACGGTTGATTGTAAACAATGTTCAACTTTAAGGCGACGGCTTGTAAACAGTGTTCAGTTATATGGCTTTGGCTTATGAACAGTGTTCAACTATATGACAGCAGTTTGTAAACAGTGTTCAACTATATCAGAGCAGTTTGTAAACAGTGTTCAGCTTTATACCGGTGGCTTATAAACAGTGTTCAACTATGTGACCTTGGCTTGTAAACAGAGTTCAGCCGTATGAATGTGGCTTATAAACAGTGTTCAACTATATGACAACAGTTTGTAAACAGTGTTCAACTATATCAGAGCAGTTTGTAAACAGTGTTCAGCTATATACCGGTGGCTTATAAACAGTGTTCAACTATGTGACCTTGGCTTGTAAACAGTGTTCAGCTATATGAATGTGGCTTGTAGACAGTGTTCAACTATGTGACGGTGGATTGTAAAAAGTGTTCAGCTATAATGCGACGGCTTGTAAACAGTGCTCAGTTATATGGGGTGGCTTGTAAACAGTGTTCCACTTTATCACAGCAGTTTGTAAACAGTGTTCAGCTGTATGACGGTGGCTTGTAAACAGTGTTCAACCGTATGAATGTGGCTTGTAAACAGTATTCAACTATATCACATCCGTTTGTAAACAGTGTTCAACTATATGACGTTGGATTGTAAACAGTGTTCAACTATATGACGGTGGCTTGTAAACAGTGCTCAATTATATGACCGTTGATTGTAAACAATGTTCAACTATATGACGTTAGATTGTAAACAGTGTTCAACTATATGACGGTTGATTGTAAACAATGTTCAACTATAAGGCAACGGCTTGTAAACAGTGTTCAACCGTATGAATGTGGCTTGTAAACAGTGTTCAACTATATGACGGTTGATTGTAAACAATGTTCAACTTTAAGGCAACGGCTTGTAAACAGTGTTCAGGTATATGGCTTTGGCTTGTAAACAGTGTTCAACTATATGACGGTTGATTGTAAACAATGTTCAACTTTAAGGCGACGGCTTGTAAACAGTGTTCAGTTATATGGCTTTGGCTTGTAAACAGTGTTCAACTATATGACAGCAGTTTGTAAACAGTGTTCAACTATATCAGAGCAGTTTGTAAACAGTGTTCAGCTATATACCGGTGGCTTATAAACAGTGTTCAACTATGTGACCTTGGCTTGTAAACAGAGTTCAGCCGTATGAATGTGGCTTATAAACAGTGTTCAACTATATGACAACAGTTTGTAAACAGTGTTCAACTATATCAGAGCAGTTTGTAAACAGTGTTCAGCTATATACCGGTGGCTTATAAACAGTGTTCAACTATGTGACCTTGGCTTGTAAACAGTGTTCAGCTATATGAATGTGGCTTGTAGACAGTGTTCAACTATGTGACGGTGGATTGTAAAAAGTGTTCAGCTATAATGCGACGGCTTGTAAACAGTGCTCAGTTATATGGGGGTGGCTTGTAAACAGTGTTCCACTTTATCACAGCAGTTTGTAAACAGTGTTCAGCTGTATGACGGTGGCTTGTAAACAGTGTTCAACCGTATGAATGTGGCTTGTAAACAGTATTCAACTATATCACATCCGTTTGTAAACAGTGTTCAACTATATGACGTTGGATTGTAAACAGTGTTCAACTATATGACGGTGGCTTGTAAACAGTGCTCAATTATATGACCGTTGATTGTAAACAATGTTCAACTATATGACGTTAGATTGTAAACAGTGTTCAACTATATGACGGTTGATTGTAAACAATGTTCAACTATAAGGCAACGGCTTGTAAACAGTGTTCAACCGTATGAATGTGGCTTGTAAACAGTGTTCAACTATATGACGGTTGATTGTAAACAATGTTCAACTTTAAGGCAACGGCTTGTAAACAGTGTTCAGGTATATGGCTTTGGCTTGTAAACAGTGTTCAACTATATGACGGTTGATTGTAAACAATGTTCAACTTTAAGGCGACGGCTTGTAAACAGTGTTCAGTTATATGGCTTTGGCTTGTAAACAGTGTTCAACTATATGACAGCAGTTTGTAAACAGTGTTCAACTATATCAGAGCAGTTTGTAAACAGTGTTCAGCTATATACCGGTGGCTTATAAACAGTGTTCAACTATGTGACCTTGGCTTGTAAACAGTGTTCAGCTATATGAATGTGGCTTGTAGACAGTGTTCAACTATGTGACGGTGGATTGTAAAAAGTGTTCAGCTATAATGCGACGGCTTGTAAACAGTGCTCAGTTATATGGGGGTGGCTTGTAAACAGTGTTCCACTTTATCACAGCAGTTTGTAAACAGTGTTCAGCTGTATGACGGTGGCTTGTAAACAGTGTTCAACCGTATGAATGTGGCTTTGTAAACAGTATTCAACTATATCACATCCGTTTGTAAACAGTGTTCAACTATATGACGTTGGATTGTAAACAGTGTTCAACTATATGACGGTGGCTTGTAAACAGTGCTCAATTATATGACCGTTGATTGTAAACAATGTTCAACTATATGACGTTAGATTGTAAACAGTGTTCAACTATATGACGGTTGATTGTAAACAATGTTCAACTATAAGGCAACGGCTTGTAAACAGTGTTCAACCGTATGAATGTGGCTTGTAAACAGTGTTCAACTATATGACGGTTGATTGTAAACAATGTTCAACTTTAAGGCAACGGCTTGTAAACAGTGTTCAGGTATATGGCTTTGGCTTGTAAACAGTGTTCAACTAAATGACGGTTGATTGTAAACAATGTTCAACTTTAAGGCGACGGCTTGTAAACATTGTTCAGTTATATGGCTTTGGCTTGTAAACAGTGTTCAACTATATGACAGCAGTTTGTAAACAGTGTTCAACTATATCAGAGCAGTTTGTAAACAGTGTTCAGCTATAAACCGGTGGCTTATAAACAGTGTTCAACTATGTGACCTTGGCTTGTAAACAGAGTTCAGTCGTATGAATGTGGCTTGTAAACAGTGTTCAACTATGTGACGGTGGATTGTAAACAATGTTCAACTTTAAGGCAACGGCTTGTAAACAGTGTTCAGGTATATGGCTTTGGCTTGTAAACAGTGTTCAACTATATGACGGTTGATTGTAAACAATGTTCAACTTTAAGGCGACGGCTTGTAAACAGTGTTCAGTTATATGGCTTTGGCTTATGAACAGTGTTCAACTATATGACAGCAGTTTGTAAACAGTGTTCAACTATATCAGAGCAGTTTGTAAACAGTGTTCAGCTATATACCGGTGGCTTATAAACAGTGTTCAACTATGTGACCTTGGCTTGTAAACAGAGTTCAGCCGTATGAATGTGGCTTATAAACAGTGTTCAACTATATGACAACAGTTTGTAAACAGTGTTCAACTATATCAGAGCAGTTTGTAAACAGTGTTCAGCTATATACCGGTGGCTTATAAACAGTGTTCAACTATGTGACCTTGGCTTGTAAACAGTGTTCAGCTATATGAATGTGGCTTGTAGACAGTGTTCAACTATGTGACGGTGGATTGTAAAAAGTGTTCAGCTATAATGCGACGGCTTGTAAACAGCGCTCAGTTATATGGGGGTGGCTTGTAAACAGTGTTCCACTTTATCACAGCAGTTTGTAAACAGTGTTCAGCTGTATGACGGTGGCTTGTAAACAGTGTTCAACCGTATGAAGGTGGCTTGTAAACAGTATTCAACTATATCACATCCGTTTGTAAACAGTGTTCAACTATATGACGTTGGATTGTAAACAGTGTTCAACTATATGACGGTGGCTTGTAAACAGTGCTCAATTATATGACCGTTGATTGTAAACAATGTTCAACTATATGACGTTAGATTGTAAACAGTGTTCAACTATATGACGGTTGATTGTAAACAATGTTCAGCTATAAGGCAACGGCTTGTAAACAGTGTTCAACCGTATGAATGTGGCTTGTAAACAGTGTTCAACTATATGACGGTTGATTGTAAACAATGTTCAACTTTAAGGCAACGGCTTGTAAACAGTGTTCAGGTATATGGCTTTGGCTTGTAAACAGTGTTCAACTATATGACGGTTGATTGTAAACAATGTTCAACTTTAAGGCGACGGCTTGTAAACAGTGTTCAGTTATATGGCTTTGGCTTGTAAACAGTGTTCAACTATATGACAGCAGTTTGTAAACAGTGTTCAACTATATCAGAGCAGTTTGTAAACAGTGTTCAGCTATATACCGGTGGCTTATAAACAGTGTCCAACTATGTGACCTTGGCTTGTAAACAGAGTTCAGCCGTATGAATGTGGCTTGTAAACAGTGTTCAACTATGTGACGGTGGATTGTAAAAAGTGTTCAGCTATAATGCGACGGCTTGTAAGCAGTGTTTAGTTATATGGGGGTGGCTTGTAAACAGTGTTCAACAATATGACAGCAGTTTCTCAACAGTGTTCAACTATATCATAGCAGTTTTTTAAACAGTGTTCAGCCATATGCCGGTGGCTTATAAACAGTGTTCAACTATGTGACCGTGGCTTGTAAACAGTGTTCAGCCGTATAAATGTGGCTTGTAAACAGTGTTCAACTATGTGACGGTGGATTGTAAAAAGTGTTCAGCTATAAGGGGACGGCTTGTAAACAGTGTTCAGTTATATGACGGTGTCTTGTAAACAGTGTTCAACTATATGACAGCAGTTTGTAAACAGTGTTCAGCTATATGACGGTGGCTTGTAAACAGTGTTCAGCTATGTGATGGCAGCTTGTGAGAAATGTTAATCTATATGACGGTGGATTGTAAACAGTGTTCATCTATATGACGAAAGCTTGTTAGCAATGTTCAGCTATATGACGGTGAATTGTACACAGTGTTCAACTATATAACGGTGGCTTGTAAACAGTGTTCAGCTATATGACGGCAGCTTGTAGACAGTGTTCAACTATATGTCGGCAGCTTGTAAACAATGTTCAACCATATGACGGTGGATTGTAAACAATGTTCAACTATATGACAGTGGATTGTAATCGATAATCAACTATATGTCGGCAGCTTGTAAACAATGTTCAGCTATATGCCGGTGGCTTATAAACAGTGTTCAAATATGTGACCGTGGCTTGTAAGCAGTGTTCAGCCGTATGAATGTGGCTTGTAAACAGTGTTCAACTATGTGACGGTGGATTGTAAAAAGTGTTCAGCTATAAGGCGACGGCTTGTACACAGTGTTCAGTTATATGACGGTGGCTTGTAAACAGCGTTCAACTATCTGACAGCAATTGGTAAAAAGTGTTCAGCTGTATGAAAGTGGCTTGTAAACAATGTTCAGCTATATGACGGCAGCTTGTGAGAAATGTTAGTCTATATGACGGTGGATTGCAAACAGTGTTCAGCTATATGACGGCAGCTTGTGGCTTGTAAACAGTGTTCAACTATGTGACTGTGGATTGTAAAAAGTGTTCAACTATAAGGCGACGGGTTGTAAAGAGTGTTCAGTTATATGACGGCAGCTTGTAAACAGTGTTCAGCTATATGACGGCAGCTTGTGAGCAATGTTCAACTATATGACGGTGGATTGTAAACAATGTTTAACTATATGTCGGTGGATTGTAAACAATGTTCAACTATATGGCGGTGGATTGTAAACAATGTTCAACTATATGACAGCAGTTTCTAAACAATATTCAGCTATATGACGGTGGATTGTAAACAATGTTTAACTATATGACGGTGGATTGTAAACAATGTTTAACTATATGACGGTGGATTGTAAACAATGTTCAACTATATTTGACGGTGGATTGTAAACAATGTTTAACTATATGACGGTGGCTTGTAAACAGTGTTCAACTATATGACGGTGGATTGTAAACAGTGTTCATCTATGTGACGGAGTCCTAATTGAAAGATAGTTATGGTATATAGTGAAGCCTGGTGGTATTATCAATATTTTTGTTGCATTTTGGAAGGCCCGAATAAAAACACATCAACAGAAGGAATCACCAAAACCAATGAACATGTGGGTAGCATGCACACATTTCTCGTGAAATCGAACATGCACGAATTGTCACCACCATTAGTGTGCACAAACTTTGTTCAACGATGCCACGCGTAGCTCAAATTGAGAGAAACCAGGCAATCAGACGTTTCAGATGTTGCCCGTCATTTCAACGTAAACATAACCACGATTTACCGCCTCCATCTTCGATACAACGCAACAGACCACAGCGGTCGTCCTAGGGTCACCTCGGCAAGATCGGCACATTACCCGCCAACACCGGCGAGATCTGTTCTTGTCTGCAAACCAAAATGCTCAAGACACTGGCACTATAGGAACACCTCGACGCATTAGCTGGGACACTGTGATCCGACGCCTCCGTTCCAACAATCTCAGACGTCGCCGACCAGAGCGTCGACCTGTTCCTCAACCACGGTAACGTCGTGCACGATTTCAGTGGGCACAGAGTCATCAGTGGCGTCATCGTGAGTGGAGACGTGTCATCTTCTTTGATGAGAGTCGATTTTGTGTGTCCCATGCAGACAGAAGAGTCAGAATGTTGCGGCGTCGAGGTGATCGTTTCGCTGACAGAAACGTTTTGGAATAGGATGTATGAGGTTGACCTAGCGTCCTGATCTGCAGCTGGCCCGGGATTGGACTTAGTGAGAGACTTGGACCAGGTGCTTCCAGAATGTTGATCAAGGTCGGGGACACGGCGTCACTGCTCAGCGTTATATCGACCAAGTGATCAGACCCCACGTTGTTCCATTTTTCACACAACGTCGTCAACACATTTTCCAGCAGGATAACACTTGTCTCCATGTCGCCAGAGACACCATGTCCATTCTCCAACAAGACAACATCTGTGTTCTACCGTGGTCAGAGCTACCATGGTCATTCTCCAACAATACAACATCTGTGTTCTACCGTGCCCAGAGCTACCATGGTCATTCTCCAACAATACAACAACTGTGTTCTACCGTGGCCAGAGCTACCATGGCCATTCTCCAACAAGACAACATCTGTGTTCTACCGTGGCCAGAGCTACCATGGTCATTCTCCAACAATACAACATCTGTGTTCTACCGTGGCCAGAGCTACCATGGCCATTCTCCAACAATACAACAACTGTGTTCTACCGTGGCCAGAGCTACCATGGCCATTCTCCAACAATACAACAACTGTGTTCTACCGTGGCCAGAGCTACCATGGTCATTCTCCAACAATACAACAACTGTGTTCTACCGTGGCCAGAGCTACCATGGTCATTCTCCAACAATACAACAACTGTGTTCTACCGTGGCCAGAGCTACCATGGCCATTCTCCAACAATACAACAACTGTGTTCTACCGTGGCCAGAGCTACCATGGCCATTCTCCAACAATACAACATCTGTGTTCTACCGTGGCCAGAGCTACCATGGCCATTCTCCAACAATACAACATCTGTGTTCTACCGTGGCCAGAGCTACCATGGCCATTCTCCAACAATACAACATCTGTGTTCTACCGTGCCCAGAGCTACCATGGTCATTCTCCAACAATACAACATCTGTGTTCTACCGTGGCCAGAGCTACCATGGCCATTCTCCAACAATACAACATCTGTGTTCTACCGTGCCCAGAGCTACCATGGTCATTCTCCAACAATACAACATCTGTGTTCTACCGTGGCCAGAGCTACCATGGCCATTCTCCAACAATACAACAACTGTGTTCTACCGTGGCCAGAGCTACCATGGCCATTCTCCAACAATACAACAACTGTGTTCTACCATGGCCAGAGCTACCATGGTCATTCTCCAACAATACAACAACTGTGTTCTACCGTGGCCAGAGCTACCATGGCCATTCTCCAACAATACAACATCTGTGTTCTACCGTGGCCAGAGCTACCATGGCCATTCTCCAACAATACAACAACTGTGTTCTACCGTGGCCAGAGCTACCATGGCCATTCTCCAACAAGACAACAACTGTGTTCTACCGTGGCCAGAGCTACCATGGTCATTCTCCAACAATACAACAACTGTGTTCTACCGTGGCCAGAGCTACCATGGCCATTCTCCAACAATACAACAACTGTGTTCTACCGTGGCCAGAGCTACCATGGCCATTCTCCAACAATACAACAACTGTGTTCTACCGTGGCCAGAGCTACCATGGCCATTCTCCAACAATACAACATCTGTGTTCTACCGTGGCCAGAGCTACCATGGCCATTCTCCAACAATACAACAACTGTGTTCTACCGTGGCCAGAGACACCATGGCCATTCTCCAACAATACAACAACTGTGTTCTACCGTGGCCAGCCCTCAGTCCTGATCTGAATATCATGGAACACTTGTGGGATGAGGTTAAATGGAGTCTGCACAATGTACGATCCAGTCCCCACAACTGCCGATGAACTTCGCACAGCTGCTCAGGGTTTGGGCAGAAGTATCCTTAGGGCCTTTACAAATCGTCTGATCCACTCAATGTACAGGGGATGTGGGGCCGTGATCAATGCTAATGGCGGTCACACTAGGTATTGACAGACATGGCTGACCAGAACCTGTGTAACCCCTTTACCTTTGGAATACTTAATGTCATAATTATGAACGTAGCCATCTCAGAGATCCCTGTAATTACGAACGTAGCCCTCTGAGAGATCCCTGTAATTACGAACGTAGCCATTTCAGAGATCCCTGTAATTACGAACGTAGCCATCTGAGAGATCCCTGTAATTACGACAGTAGCCATCTCAGAGATCCCTGTAATTACGAACGTAGCCATTTCAGAGATCCCTGTAATTACGAACGTAGCTATCTCGGAAATCCCTGTAATTACGAACGTAGCCATCTCAGAGATCCCCGTAATTACGAACGTAGCCATCTCAGAGATCCCTGTAATTACGAACATAGCCATCTCAGAGATCCCTGTAATTACGAACGTAGCCATCTCAGAGATCCATGTAATTACGACAGTAGCCATCTCAGAGATCCCTGTAATAACGAACGTAGCCATCTCAGAGATCCCTGTAATTACGAACGTAGCCATCTCAGAGATCCCTGTAATTACGAACGTAGCTATCTCGGAAATCCCTGTAATTACGAACGTAGCCATCTGAGAGATCCCTGTAATTACGACAGTAACCATCTCAGAGATCCATGTAATTACGAACGTAGCCATCTCAGAGATCCCTGTAATTACGAACGTAGCTATCTCGGAAATCCCTGTAATTACGAACGTAGCCATTTCAGAGATCCCTGTAATTACGACAGTAGCCATCTCAGAGATCCCTGTAATTACGAACGTAGCCATCTCAGAGATCCCTGTAATTACGAACGTAGCTATCTCTGAAATCCCTGTAATTACGAACGTAGCCATCTCAGAGATTCCTGTAATTACGAACGTAGCCATCTCAGAGATCCCTGTAATTACGACAGTAGCCATCTCAGAGATCCCTGTAATTACGAACGTAGCCATCTCAGAGATCCCCGTAATTACGAACGTAGCCATCTCAGAGATCCCTGTAATTATGAACGTAGCCATCTCAGAGATCCCTGTAACTACGAACGTAGCCATCTCAGAGATCCCTGTAATTACGAACGTAGCCATCTCAGAGATCCCTGTAATTACGAAAGTAGCCCTCTGAGAGATCCCTGTAATTAAGAACGTAGCCATCTAAGAGATCCCTGTAATTACGAACGTAGGCATCTCAGAGATCCCTGTAATTACGAACGTAGGCATCTCAGAGATCCCTGTAATTACGAACATAGCCATCTCAGAGATCTCTGTTAATTCGAACGTAGGGATTCCAACGTTATTCCCACATTAAAAACACTTCCGGGTAAACGGATGGTATTCATGTAATAAAGCCCGTCTGTACAAACAAAATGTTCTGGCTAACGTGATTTAAGTTTGATTTCTCTGTTCATGTTAGTAATTCTTCTACCGGGTATGTTGTCGGTCAACAGTGGGTTCAGTGGTATCTACACCGTCATTTCAACTCGTAGTCGTGTCCTTGACATTGTCATATACAACGTTAGTTTTAATACTCTGGGGGCGGTGGGGTAGCCTAGTGGTTAAAGCGTTGGCTCGTCACGACCCGGGTTCGAATCCCCACATGGGTACAATGTATGAAGCCCATTTCTGGTGTTCCACGCCGTGATGTTGCTGGAATATTGCTAAAAGCGGCGTAAAACCAAACTCAGTCAGTCAGTGTAATACTCTGCTCTCGCTTTTAATCATGTAATACTGTTTGCACTGGCAGTATTATCCATTGTCATCTTTAGGATGGACCACCCACTATGGTATTTGTCATCTTTAGGATGAACCACCCACTATGGTATTGGTCATCTTAAGGATGGACAACCCACTATGATATTTGTCATCTTTAGGATGGACCACCCACTGTGGTATTTGTCATCTTTAGGATGGACCACCCACTATGGTATTGGTCATCTTTAGGATGGCCCATCCACTATGGTATTTGTCATCTTTAGGATGGACCACCCACTATGGTTTTGGTCATCTTTAGGATGGATCACCCATTATGGTATTTGTCATCTTTAGGATGAACCACCCACTATGGTATTGGTCATCTTAAGGATGGACAACCCACTATGATATTTGTCATCTTTAGGATGGACCACCCACTATGGTTTTGGTCATCTTTAGGATGGATCACCCATTATGGTATTTGTCATCTTTAGGATGGACCATCCACTATGGTATTTTTCATCTTTAGGATGGACCACCCACTATGGTATTGGTCATCTTTAGGATGGACCACCCACTGTGGTATTGGTCATCTTTAGGATGGACCACCCACTATGGTATTTGTCATCTTTAGGATGGACCACTCACTATGGCATTTGTCATCTTTAGGATGGACCACCCACTATGGTATTGGTCATCTTTAGGATGGCCCATCCACTATGGTATTTGTCATCTTTAGGATGGACCACCCACTATGGTTTTGGTCATCTTTAGGATGGACCACCCACTATGGTATTTGTCATCTTTAGGATGGACCACCCACTATGGTATTTGTCATCTTGAGGACGGACCATCCACTATGGTATTGGTCATCTTTAGGATGGACCACCCACTATGGTATTGGTCATCTGTAGGATGGACCACCGACTATGGTTTTGGTCCTCTTTAGGATGGCCCATCCACTATGGTATTTGTCATCTTTAGGATGGACCACCCACTATGGTTTTGGTCATCTTTAGGATGGATCACCCATTATGGTATTTGTCATCTTTAGGATGAACCACCCACTATGGTATTGGTCATCTTAAGGATGGACAACCCACTATGATATTTGTCATCTTTAGGATGGACCACCCACTATGGTTTTGGTCATCTTTAGGATGGATCACCCATTATGGTATTTGTCATCTTTAGGATGGACCATCCACTATGGTATTTTTCATCTTTAGGATGGACCACCCACTATGGTATTGGTCATCTTTAGGATGGACCACCCACTGTGGTATTGGTCATCTTTAGGATGGACCACCCACTATGGTATTTGTCATCTTTAGGATGGACCACTCACTATGGCATTTGTCATCTTTAGGATGGACCACCCACTATGGTATTGGTCATCTTTAGGATGGCCCATCCACTATGGTATTTGTCATCTTTAGGATGGACCACCCACTATGGTTTTGGTCATCTTTAGGATGGACCACCCACTATGGTATTGGTCATCTGTAGGATGGACCACCGACTATGGTTTTGGTCCTCTTTAGGATGGACCACCCACTATGGTATTTGCCATCTTTAGGATGGACCAGCCACTATGGTATTAGCCATCTTTAGGATGGACTACCCACTATGGTATTTTTCATCTTTAGGATGGACCACCCACTATGGTTTTGGTCATCTTTAGGATGGACCACCCACTATGGTATTGGTCATCTGTAGGATGGACCACCGACTATGGTTTTGGTCATCTTTAGAATGGACCACCCATTATGGTATTTGTCATCTTTAGGATGGACCACCCATTATGGTATTTGTCATCTTTGAGATGGACCACCCACTATGGTATTGGTCATCTGTAGAATGGACCACCCACTATGGTATTTGTCATCTTTAGGATGGACCACCAATTATGGTATTTGTCATCTTTAAGATCGACAACCCACTGTGGTATTGGTCATCATTGAGATGGACCACCCACTATGGTATTTGTCTTCTTTAGGATGAACCACCCACTATGGTATTGGTCATCTTAAGGATGGACAACCCACTGTGATATTTGTCATCTTTAGGATGGACCACCCACTGTGGTATTGGTCATCTTTAGGATGGACCACCCACTATGGTATTGGTCATCTTTAGGATGGACCACCCACTATGGTATTGGTCATCTGTAGGACGGACCACCCACTATGGTATTGGTCATCTTTAGGATGGCCCATCCACTATGGTATTTGTCATCTTTAGGATGGACCACCCACTATGGTATTGGTCATCTTTAGGATGGACCACCCACTATGGTATTTGTCATCTTTAGGATGGACCACCCACTATGGTATTTGTCATCTTGAGGACGGACCATCCACTATGGTATTGGTCATCTTTAGGATGGACCACCCACTATGGTATTGGTCATCTGTAGGATGGACCACCGACTATGGTTTTGGTCCTCTTTAGGATGGCCCATCCACTATGGTATTGGTCATCTTTAGGATGGACCACCCACTATGGTATTTGCCATCTTTAGGATGGACCAGCCACTATGGTATTGGTCATGTGTATAATGGCCAACCCACTATGGTATTTGTCATCTTTAGGATGGACCACCCACTATGGTATTTTTCATCTTTAAGATGGACCACCCACTATGGTATTGGTCATCTGTAGAATGGACCACCCACTATGGTATTGGTCATCTTTAGGATGGACCACCCATTATGTTATTTGTCATCTTTAGGATGGACCACCCATTATGGTATTTGTCATCTTTGAGATGGACCACCCACTATGGTATTGGTCATCTGTAGAATGGACCACCCACTATGGTATTTGTCATCTTTAGGATGGACCACCAATTATGGTATTTGTCATCTTTAAGATCGACCACCCACTGTGGTATTGGTCATCTTTGAGATGGACCTCCCACTATGGTATTTGTAATCTTTATGATGGACCACCCATTATGGTATTTGTCATCTGTAGAATGGACCACCCACTATGGTATTTGTCATTGTGTCACTCGTGAACATTGCTCCCGAGTTAGAATCGGTCACTCCTCTTCCCCCAGCAGATCCGGGTAAGAGCAGGACTTCAGCAACCCTTTTCATCACTAAAGACGAATATGCTTGTCACAGGAGGGGACGAGTGGGAACGGGTGCTCAGGCACGCTGATGTATTTGATAGATGTCCCTAGATGTATGCTCATGGCGTCAATCATTGGACTGTCTGGTCCAGACTCTGTTGGGTGCGGCGTAAAACAATCAAACAAAGGAACAATGACGTCACACCACCAGGGTAAACCACCACGTCTTGGCGGGTCTCCATGGCTGCGTATCTGTCACACCACCAGGGTAAACCACCACGTCTTGGAGGGTCTCCATGGCTGCGTATCTGTCACACCACCAGGGTAAACCACCACGTCTTGGCGGGTCTCCATGGCTGCATCTGTCACACCACCAGGGTAAACCACCACGTCTTGGCGGGTCTCCATGGCTGCGTATCTGTCACACCACCAGGGTAAACCACCACGTCTTGGCGGGTCTCCATGGCTGCGTATCTGTCACACCACCAGGGTAAACCACCACGTCTTGGCGGGTCTCCATGGCTGCGTATCTGTCACACCACCAGGGTAAACCACCACGTCTTGGCGGGTCTCCATGGCTGCGTATCTGTCACACCACCAGGGTAAACCACCACGTCTTGGAGGGTCTCCATGGCTGCGTATCTGTCACACCACCAGGGTAAACCACCACGTCTTGGCGGGTCTCCATGGCTGCGTATCTGTCACACCACCAGGGTAAACCACCACGTCTTGGCGGGTCTCCATGGCTGCGTATCTGTCACACCACCAGGGTAAACCACCACGTCTTGGAGGGTCTCCATGGCTGCGTATCTGTCACACCACCAGGGTAAACCACCACGTCTTGGAGGGTCTCCATGGCTGCGTATCTGTCACACCACCAGGGTAAACCACCACGTCTTGGCGGGTCTCCATGGCTGCGTATCTGTCACACCACCAGGGTAAACCACCACGTCTTGGCGGGTCTCCATGGCTGCGTATCTGTCACACCACCAGGGTAAACCACCACGTCTTGGCGGGTCTCCATGGCTGCGTATCTGTCACACCACCAGGGTAAACCACCACGTCTTGGCGGGTCTCCATGGCTGCGTATCTGTCACACCACCAGGGTAAACCACCACGTCTTGGCGGGTCTCCATGGCTGCGTATCTGTCACACCACCAGGGTAAACCACCACGTCTTGGCGGGTCTCCATGGCTGCGTATCTGTCACACCACCAGGGTAAAACCACCACGCCTTGGCGGGTCTCCATGGCTGCGTATCTGTCACACCACCAGGGTAAACCACCACGTCTTGGCGGGTCTCCATGGCTGCGTATCTGTCACACCACCAGGGTAAACCACCACGTCTTGGCGGGTCTCCATGGCTGCGTATCTGTCACACCACCAGGGTAAACCACCACGTCTTGGCGGGTCTCCATGGCTGCGTATCTGTCACACCACCAGGGTAAACCACCACGTCTTGGCGGGTCTCCATGGCTGCGTATCTGTCACACCACCAGGGTAAACCACCACGTCTTGGCGGGTCTCCATGGCTGCGTATCTGTCACACCACCAGGGTAAAACCACCACGTCTTGGCGGGTCTCCATGGCTGCGTATCTGTCACACCACCAGGGTAAACCACCACGTCTTGGCGGGTCTCCATGGCTGCGTATCTGTCACACCACCAGGGTAAACCGCCATTCGCGGGTCTCCATGGCTGCGTATCTGTCACACCACCAGGGTAAACCACCACGTCTTGGCGGGTCTCCATGGCTGCGTATCTGTCACACCACCAGGGTAAACCACCACGTCTTGGAGGGTCTCCATGGCTGCGTATCTGTCACACCACCAGGGTAAACCACCACGTCTTGGCGGGTCTCCATGGCTGCGTATCTGTCACACCACCAGGGTAAACCACCACGTCTTGGCGGGTCTCCATGGCTGCGTATCTACGCATTGAATATTTTATGACCGCTTCAACCGCCATGTCCAGCAGTGTTGGTCAGGTGGCGTGTCGGGATGGCCTGTCTCCAGGTTACTCGAAATCAGCGTTGTTGTTGTTGTTGTTGTTTTTGTTGTTGCTACTGCTGCTGAAAATACTATAAAGGTGATATAACTAGTCTACTATTTGCTATTTGATCAGATATATGTCAACGGAAGCAGAACATAACACATTAAGTTTGTCTTTTTGTTTATCATGTCGAGCTTTGAACAACCTTCAAACCTGTTTCTACTACAATACGATATCAGAAGCTTAGAGTATATTTTGCTATTTGTAAACGTTCAGAGGTTATTGTTGCACAGATAAAACGTTCAGATATTACTGTTGTAGAGATAATACGTTCAGATATTATTGCTACACAGATAAAACGTTCAGATATTATTGTTGTACATATAAAACGTTCAGATATTATTGTTGCACAGACAAAAGTTCAGATATTATTGTTGTAGAGAAAAAACGTTCAGATATTATTGTTGCGCAGATAAAACGTTCAGATATTATTGTTGCACAGATAAAACGTTCAGATATTATTGTTGCTCAGATATTATTGTTGCACAGATGAAACGTTCAGATATTATTGTTGCTAAGATAAAACGTTCAGATATTATTGCTAAGATGTACCGTTCAGATATCATTGTTACACAGATTAAACGTTCAGATATTATTGCTGCTAAGATAAAACGTTCAGATATTATTGTTGCACAGATAAAACGTTCAGATATTATTGTTGCGCAGATAAAACGTTCAGATATTATTGTTGCACAGATAAAACGTTCAGATATTATTGTTGCTCAGATATTATTGTTGCACAGATGAAACGTTCAGATATTATTGTTGCTAAGATAAAACGTTCAGATATTATTGTTGCTAAGATGTACCGTTCAGATATCATTGTTACACAGATTAAACGTTCAGATATTATTGCTGCTAAGATAAAACGTTCAGATATTATTGTTACACATATAAAACGTTCAGATATTATTGTTGTACATATAAAACGTTCAGATATTATTGTTGCACAGACAAAAGTTCAGATATTATTGTTGTAGAGAAAAAACGTTCAGATATTATTGTTGCGCAGATAAAACGTTCAGATATTATTGTTGCACAGATAAAACGTTCAGATATTATTGTTGCTCAGATATTATTGTTGCACAGATGAAACGTTCAGATATTATTGTTGCTAAGATAAAACGTTCAGATATTATTGTTGCTAAGATGTACCGTTCAGATATCATTGTTACACAGATTAAACGTTCAGATATTATTGCTGCTAAGATAAAACGTTCAGATATTATTGTTGCACAGATAAAACGTTCAGATATTATTGTTGCGCAGATAAAACGTTCAGATATTATTGTTGCACAGATAAAACGTTCAGATATTATTGTTGCTCAGATATTATTGTTGCACAGATGAAACGTTCAGATATTATTGTTGCTAAGATAAAACGTTCAGATATTATTGTTGCTAAGATGTACCGTTCAGATATCATTGTTACACAGATTAAACGTTCAGATATTATTGCTGCTAAGATAAAACGTTCAGATATTATTGTTACACATATAAAACGTTCAGATATTATTGTTGTACAGATAAAACGTTCAGATATTATTGTTGCAGATAAAACGTTCAGATATTATTGTTGTACATATAAAACGTTCAGATATTATTGCTGTAGAGATGATACGATTATTCAACTTGCTCATTTTCGACAACCCGATGATGGTGATGACGTGGTTGCACCACGAAGTATTTACCGTGTGAGACAATGTGTCCTTTATCTTTATTTATGTTGTGGATGTAAAAGTATCGCACCGAAAACTCTCAGCAGAGGGCACGATGAAAACTCTCAGCAGAGGGCACGATGAAAACTCTCAGCAGAGGGCACGATGAAAACTCTCAGCAGAGGGCACGATGAAAACTCTCAGCAGAGGGCACGATGAAAACTCTCAGCAGAGGGCACGATGAAAACTCTCAGCAGAGGGCACGATGAAAACTCTCAGCAGAGGGCACGATGAAAACTCTCAGCAGAGGGCACGATGAAAACTCTCAGCAGAGGGCACGATGAAAATATCGATGTGAACAGTACAAACGTAGAAGTGGCAGCCCTTGACATGTTGACCTCTTGACCTTTGCGTGAGTACCAATATAAGTGGTGGTATTCTTGACTATATCACCTAGCAACGCGTGCTGTTTGGCACGTGTTTTTAATGGTACATGTCGTCATGGTTACTGGCACTGTCTCCGCAGTAGAAGACAGCTACGTGCAGAGCTCCACCATGTTGTGTAAACCTACACTATAAGTATGTACCTGGCATGGCTGCTGTTAGTCTCACAGTCCCTCAATGGTTGTGTAAACCTACACTATAAGTAAGTACCTGGCAGGGTTGCTGTTAGTCTCACAGTCCCTCAATGGTTGTGTAAACCTACACTATAAGTATGTACCGGGCGGGGTTCCTGTTAGTCTCACAGTCCCTCAATGGTTGTGTAAACCTACACTATAAGTAAGTACCTGGCATGGCTGCTGTTAGTGTCACAGTCCCTCAATGGTTGTGTAAACCTACACTATAAGTAAGTACCTGGCATGGCTGCTGTTGTCACAGTCCCTCTCACTTCAGGGTCAGGTTACAGAGGAGACATATCAAACTCCCTAGGGGACAGAACTGTATACAAAGACTAACGATTAATCTCGTTACACGAATACGATTAAACGAATATAAATCATTTTGACAAATAAACCCATTTTAATTGAAAAGAAACCCTCTGTGATGGGAAATCCAGAACCTGATGAAATCTAGACTTGCTTCATTTAGGACTTTACCGTTGCAGGGAGGGCTGGGCTGTAGGGAAAATCTAGACTTGCTTCATTTAGGACTTTACCGTTGCAGGGAGGGCTAGGCTGTAGGGGAAATCTAGACTTGCTTCATTCAGGTCTTTACCGTTGCGGGGAGGGCTGGGCTGTAGGGGAAATCTAGACTAGCTTCATTCAGGACTTTACCGTCGCGGGGAGGGCTAGGCTGTAGGGGAAATCTAGACTTGCTTCATTTAGGACTTTACCGTCGCGGGGAGGGCTGGGCTGTAGGGGAAATCTAGACTTGCTTCATTTAGGACTTTACCGTTGCGGGGAGGGCTGGGCTGTAGGGGAAATCTAGACTAGCTTCATTCAGGTCTTTACCGTTGCGGGGAGGGCTGGGCTGTAGGGGAAATCTAGACTTGCTTCATTTAGGACTTTACCGTCGCGGGGAGGGCTGGGCTGTAGGGGAAATCTAGACTTGCTTCATTTAGGACTTTACCGTTGCAGGGAGGGCTGGGCTGTAGGGGAAATCTAGACTTGCTTCATTTAGAAACTTTACCGTTGCGGGGAGGGCTGGGCTGTAGGGGAAATCTAGACTTGCTTCATTTAGGACTTTACCGTTGCAGGGAGGGCTGGGCTGTAGGGGAAATCTAGACTTGCTTCATTTAGGACTTTACCGTTGCAGGGAGGGCTGGGCTGTAGGGGAAATCTAGACTAGCTTCATTCAGGACTTTACCGTTGCAGGGAGGGCTGGGCTGTAGGAGAAATCTAGACTTGCTTCATTTAGGACTTTACCGTTGCAGGGAGGGCTGGGCTGTAGGGGAAATCTAGACTTGCTTCATTCAGGACTTTACCGTTGCAGGGAGGGCTAGGCTGTAGGGAAAATAATATGGTTCAGGGACTGAACAGAACTGTAGTAACTTTAGCATCTGCCAACGCTTAATTAACAAACACAGTGTGTGGCAGGATGGGTGTGTGCCGAGGGTTTAGTCCTGCAACAAGTAAGTGGAATAGACATACATAGTCTGTGATCTTCAATAGGCAAGTCTGTTTGAAGTGACTGCATGGAAAAATTAAGGCTCCCTGGGAATTCTATTTAGGAAATAGTCACATTCGTATAACTAGTTATCCTCCTTTATAACACACGTGGCCTGAACCCCAGAGTGACTATAATTATGATCATGGTTTAATTGCGTAACACACGGAGTGTTGCTTTCACTGGCCCGCTACAAGTTTTCAAAGAGTCACATACATGTATTTGCTAGAGATGTTACTGAGCTACGCGGCATTTACTGTTTATGATGGAATTTACATATCATAAAAGTACGTACTTTAACATTTGGAGGCAAATTCAAACTCCTGGATAATTTATTCATGTATTTGGTATTCCAGATAAAACTGCTGTTTGTCAAGCAAAGTTCCAAATCACAAAGATTTCAAAATATGAATGGAAGGGCTAGGAGTTAAGGGCAGGACTACTCTGGTTAGACACCCAGGTGAGAGGACAGAGCTTGGCAAGAGGGCCAATACATCTCCCTGTCGTTTAAACCTTTATCTGACGGTTGTAACATATGTAATTGATCAGGACCCCAGCACGTGTAGCCCCTGGGTAGTTAGTCTCTGAATCTCTCATCTTACTTGGCTCCTTCCAGTAAATGGAGCCCTGTTTCTCACAGAATATATCTTCGGTGACTAAACGTTGGGGTCTGTACGTGTTCCTATAGCTGTTTCAGAGTAGTGTGCAGTTAACTTTTCCGCCCACGCCATTTCTCCCCGTTAGCATTTAGTTGCTAAGTGTTTGGTATAGTCTCTCATACAGACCCTGAAGCAAATATATCCAAGAAAGCCCACGCAAGTCTAGAAAATGTGGCAAGTCTAGATTAATGAAGAAGGTCTCAGGGCTCCTTTTCATTATATTTTATCTTTTTTTTTACTATGAACTTTTTCAGTAAAATATGTTCATTTCAGAGACTAGTTGTTAGTCTATGTTTGGTAATACGCTCGCTGATATTAAAGGTGACAGTTTGAAGACGAGCAAAGGTGCTTTTTGACGACTGGAAACAAATTTGGTTGGGACCTGGCACGGCTCACGCAATCTTCTCCTGTAGGGTGGGTGATCCAATTATGGGGGGATGGGTGTGGATGTGAATTTATCTTCCTAGGTGGCCTTTGCACACACACACACACACACACACACGAACGCACGCACACACACACGAACGCACACACACATATACGCACATCAAATATCACATATTACTATTTAATGTCAGTAAACATTAATTTATTAATAAAGTCCCATTTAGCACGAAGGTGGGTGATGGGGTGAGTAAGTCATTTCGGATCTGAACAGTTTTCAACAATACGACATCAAGGGACAAGCATTGTATACTTCACTCACTACCTTTTTTATACCCAAATTGGGATTCGAACCCGGGTGTAGCACAGCAGGTGTCTCCGGGGACTTAGCAAACCTCCTTATTCTGGTTGTGAAACTTTACTAACATCTTAATTAAAATGAAATAGAATCCTATAAAGTTTGGATGGTTTCAGCAAGTAATGAGAACACAATACTTACAACATTAATTTCACCTTGACAAACACAAATTATGAAAGCGCGCAATGTTGCAGATTTTTGTGACAAAAAACTGCGTAATAAAAAACTGTTTTAATACCAAGAGCTTATTTTTCAGTCTGTCATCATCAACAAACTGCATTTATTCTATACGCGAAAAAGATGCTATCTTGTAACGCAAACATGTGTTGCCGAAATACAGTTTCACATTTGGTGAGCGATTGACAGCCATTCATGCAACACCACTGAGGAAGTCGCCATGCAAGTGGGTCGCAATCGACCTTCACCCCGGTTGCAGGGTCAAAGGTTAGAGCTCTCCCCCCGATCTGAATGTCAGAGCTATTGTCGGTGTTCGCGCACTATTGGTGATAGTGTTGGCTACATTTAGAGACAATTCAGGGCCTCGGTACCTTCAAGCTGCTGACATGGCGACAGAAGAAGGGAGAAACGTGGTCATAGCCATAGATGACAGCGAGTTCTCGGAATATGCATTCGACTGTGAGTAGAACTAGCAGCCCTGTGCAGCAATAATTTACACATCCTAAAACATCCAGTGTCTAGTCAAGACGAACACAAACCGCAAAAACCGACAGGGCCGTTCCGCGAAATAATAATTCATAGGTTTAGCGTGCGGGGGTGGACATTTTAACTATCTGTGAATGAAAACATATTCTAGACAACATTGCACACATGTCAAATTGAGTCACCCAGTCTAGCATGAGTCTGAGGTTGTTGATCATGCACGCCGAACATTGTCACGGTGTCTCATTCTGGTGTACTGACTAGCTGCAGCAACAGACGCAGGGCGGAGCATCACTTGATCATACCGATACTGAGATACGGTGATTTCTTCATTTTTGCATATGTCGTATTTGATTTGAGAAACGTTTCCCTATCACGATCATCAATAATAACTCACGCTGCCATTTTCGACGTTCTCCTTTATTCGAGGTTATCATCACACAGGTTGAAGTGTACATTCACATAGGGACTTGCGGGCAGTGTTTCTTTCTTTCTTTGTTTCAATCAGTCATCAGAGTTCAAGATCAAGATATGTCCCCATTCCTTACATATATATCTATAGTAGTATGATGGGCAGGTAAACTGATCCTGGTGATCAGGAAGGGAGACAATGCCTTACTTATGTGAGATGTGAAGACAGGATTTCCTGCGAGTTTTGGGGCAGTAGGAGGTAACTGTGCTGATGTTGAATAGATACTATGAGTCAAGTTTATTTCTGTTTGGTAAATATCATATATACTTCTCATCAAAAGTTAAGACTTACTAGTGTAAATAAATCCATTGCTTCAGGCAACTATTTCGAAACTAAATTTTGCAAAAATATTCCATACTGTTTAGGAGTACTGTTTACACATGAACTGATGTATTGTATAACAAATTCGTAACATTGAAAAGATTATTGTCATGAGTTCAGTAAATGATGAAAATCTTTGAAAATTGTGAATTCTTAACAAAACTTTACACCACGATGCAGCTGTTCATATGTACGATATTTGCACATGCTTTTCAGCAGTTTGATGCATGATCCTCGTGTAATTCATCTGCATAAAGTTTGCAGTTGGTTCCCCCAAGTTAGTGGAGAAATCAACCTTCAGTATAATAAAATATCAGATATATATATACATAACATATAGTGAGTGTTTTAAGTGAGTCTAAACTTTTGAAGTATATTACGATTTAAAATTGTATAACACGAGGGAGTAACTGTAATGCTTTGGTATGTTTCTAACATGGAACAAGTACTAAATAGAAAATCGATCGCCATCGATTTTTTGTGAACAGCAAAAACTTATGCCAGGAGTGTGGAAAGAACAGCTAACTAGCTTATGCCATGATCGGTGTGAAAAGAACAGCTAACTAGCTTATGCCATGGGTGTGAAAAGAACAGCTAACTTGCTTATGCCATGATCGGTGTGAAAAGAACAGCTAACTTGCTTATGCCATGATCGGTGTGAAAAGAACAGCTAACCAGCTTATGCCATGATCGGTGTGAAAAGAACAGCTAACTTGCTTATGCCATGGGTGTGAAAAGAACAGCTAACTAGCTTATGCCATGATCGGTGTGAAAAGAACAGCTAACTAGCTTATGCCATGGGTGTGAAAAGAACAGCTAACTTGCTTATGCCATGATCGGTGTGAAAAGAACAGCTAACTTGCTTATGCCATGATCGGTGTGAAAAGAACAGCTAACTAGCTTATGCCATGGGTGTGAAAAGAACAGCTAACTTGCTTATGCCATGATCGGTGTGAAAAGAACAGCTAACCAGCTTATGCCATGGGTGTGAAAAGAACAGCTAACTAGCTTCTGTCGCTGAACTATTAGTGATGTCATTTTTATTGTGATGTCCTGGAAACTGATACTGTTAATGGCCTCCATTTTTATTGTGATGTCCTGGAAACTGATACTGTCAATAGCCTCCAAAGCATTGCGATGTCCTGGAAAGTGATACTGTCAATAGCCTCCAAAGCATTGTGATGTCCTGGAAACTGATACTGTCAATAACCTCCAAAGCATTGTGATGAAATGGTACTGATATCTCTAGGGACAGAGTTTGATCTGACTCAAGGGTGGGTGTCCCCCTGCCGTGATATTGCTGGAATATTTCTATAAGCAGCGTAAAACCATACTCACTCACTCACTCACAGCCTGGTTCCCTGGGCCTGTTGCGGCTGCGCTAACGCTCCGACACTGACCCAGGCAACCACTGCCGAATGGCAGCCTTCACTGCAGGGAGACGCGCCATACATTTACTATAGAAAAATCCGAGAACGTGTGGTTAGAATTTTTTCATAGCATTTTCATCGATACTGTGGCAAAGTATACGTCACCAGAAAAACACCCATCGTTACTTTCAGTGTACAAACACGTTATTTAAGCAGTTTCGAAACACGAAAATCGTCGTTGCATTGGCTATATGTAAACAATTACACACACCCTATATTCATCACCGACATGTGCTTTGATATTTCGTGTCAGATAGGTATTGCCACGAAATCGTACACATAAAACATGGATCTGAACGACCACATTGATTGAATATAGTTAGCATCTTTATTTTAGCAAATTTGATGACGAAATTATCGCCGAGTATGTCCCGTGTCTTCCATCGTTTCAGGGTAGGTTTAGCGGATATATTTCTCGATCACCTTGTGAAATTACAAGATAAAGCGTTTAGATCATATGGATGATGTTAATGACAGGGTTTGTCATTCTGATATTTAGCCTCTACAAAACAACATGAAATAGTCAGCATATATACCAACATCATTCAGAAATGTTTATGATTATAATAAACATGGTGAATCAAATGATCTATATACAAAAATGCACACACATATACAGCTCAAAACAATAAATTTGATACTTTATATTACTAAACTGAATATATCAAAATACATGGTATGATCAGTATGTTAATACATCGGTATTTACATATATACTGAGTCAAAAAAGAAACTTCACAAAATGTAATTTGAAAAATAATGAATAATTTTTCTCTGATGATACATCTATGTATCCGAAATGGGATCCCTATCTTTCGACTCTAGAAAAATGTTAGCAAAACCCACTCAAACCCATCCATTCGTCGTGCAAATGACGTTAGTGCCAAATCAGGTTTTGCACGTGCAGTCGATCACGTGATCTTCGCATCGAAGTTTTCTTCATATGCACGTGTTTGCATTGGCCTCAAGAATTGAAAAAACACTTTTAAACCACAGTTCTAAAGGTACTTGAAATGCCACGATTGTCAAATGTGCAACGTGAACGTGCCGTTGGCATGTTGCAAGCGGGAAGATCAGTTATTGACATCGCAAGAGCAATTGGATGCAGCCGTCGTACTGTGTATGACTTGCGAGGTCGTCTACAAGAAACTGGCACCACTTCTGATCGCCCAAGGTCGGGTCGTCCACGTGTGACGTCACGAGCAGAAAACCGTCAAATCGTCCTACGTCACCTACGCCGGCTACACGAACCAGGGCTGAGACGTTTAGAGGTCGACTGTCCTCAGACCATTCGAAATCGGTTGCTGGCTGCCAATCTCCATTCTCGACGTCCATATCGTGGGCCAATATTGACGCCGTTTCATCAACGTCAACGTCTGCTGTGGGCCCAACGTCACCTCCGATGGACCCAGAGAGACTGGAATCGAGTCGTCTTTAGCGATGAATCCAGGTTTACCCTCAGATTCGCGGACGGCAGGCATAGAGTCTGGAGACGGCGTCGACAGTGAACGGCTTTATGCCCAATGTTGTGTACAGGAAGTCGACAGATTCGGGTCTTAGGAACCAACCTCAGAATTTGCAGAAACTTGGCGCTGCCTTGTAAGAGCAATGGTGCAGAATCCCCAACCACGTGTTCATTAGCATCAGGCAGTCGATGAGGAGACGGTGTTTGGCAGTGGTGAATGCGCGGGGCAGCCATACACGATATTGAACTGAGAAATTTCGCATTTTTATTCTTGTGACTTGACATTCTGTATACCCATGTTTTGGAACGGCGGTGTAGCCTAATGGAACTGATTATGGCACTGTCAGTGTATCGAGTACATCCAAAGATCTCAGCAATGAAATAATAACAATTTAACCATCTTACCATCTCTTGTTCTTTTATAGTGCCCTGAAGAAAGAATGTGAAGTTTCTTTTTTGACTCAGTATATGTGAAGAAGAACTTTTTAGACAGATGAACATTCCACTATTTGTGAACTGTTGAATAGGGTGATTTTTACCAATGATACCTGTCATGAGAACTGTAGTTTTTATGACTTTAAGCCAGTATCAGAGTATACATTTGCTGTACATTGATTATTTTGAGCATGATAACCCTGGTGTTATTAGAATAGATCTGATACAAATCACGTGATGTAAGCAATTTTTCAGTCAGATATCAGTTAACTAGTTTGGTTAAATGCTGCTATGGACTCTTTTCTTTATTTTATTATACTTTACAGCAGTGCATGCATACATAATTCAACACACCATCAGTGATTTTGCTTTTGAATTTTGGGTAATTTGCTCTGTACTTGTTGACCAGTTCACTATTGTGATTATATATTTTTTAAATCAAAAGTTTATGGTGTGTATCTTGAAATTGTATCTTTATATAGATATTGGGTATTGTGTTAACACCTAAACTTATTTGGACTAAAGCACTAACTACTCTTGGTGCACAGAGTAAAAAGGCTGTTATGGCATTGTACAGATGTCAAAAGAAAGTTGAAAATAAACCATGTCAAGATTAATTATGATATTTAATGCCATGATTGTTCCTATAGTGTGTAATGGTGCAGAAGTATAGGGGACCTCATACTGTAAAATTAGTGAAGATGTATAGCATAAAATGTGTAAACGGTTTCTCAAAACAGCAAACAATGTTATGGTTTGGGGAGAATGTGGCAGAACCCCTCTCCAACTTGTGCACACCACAAGCCCTATAAGGTATTGGTGCAGGCTACTGTATTTGAATGAACGCAAACTGTCTCGCCAATGCCGTACCTCAAATTATATATATTCTGTTTAAACTCATTCATATTTAGAATATTCTGATTTGAATATGTACGGTTAGCACAATATGTGAAGATATTTATTCGCCTGATTCCTTCTATTAACAGCATTTTAAATCACTGTTAAATGTTGAAAAGAATCTTACACACCATATCCCTGTACACCTAAAACTAGCCATGGCTCTTTTCAGTTGTAGTAGGTTTAAACTTCAAGTCGATTTTGGAAGATACACAACTTTCCCATACACTGAATGACTGTAAATATTGTATATTAAGGGGAAGATATTTTGTTGAAGATGAGTTTCATATGCTGTATTGCTTGTAGGCGAGCATTACTCAGCCATAAGAATTATGTATGGGTCTTAAACAATTATATATAAAGTCCCACACTGTAACATTTGTTATCAGATCGATGATCATGTTGTTGATCTCTGGATTGCCTGGTCCAGACTCGATTATTTACAGGCCGCTGCCATATAACTGGAATACAGCCGAGTGCAGCCTTAAACAACAAACCAACCAACAACTTTTATCGAAATTCTTTCATCTGAAAACTTCGACAGACAGACAAGACAACTTTGATGTTGTATATATAACTCATGTCTATATTTATATTAAACAGCTAAGGGAATTGTAATAGATTGTTTCATTGGCATGCGTGTTTCATGCAATCAAAGATAGTCTGTATTAAACTGTCTGTTTATTGTGATTGTAATACCAACAGGTTTCAAAACTGAATGTACCCCATTCCCCACCCCTCTCCAACCCCAGATATAGCTACAGTGTTTTTATGTAATAGGAAATGGACACATTATGAAATATTAATAGCTTTTTTTTACTAAACATGTCTTTAACGAACATGAGCCCCGTCTGGGAGTATTGTGCATCAGTGTGTTTTAGACAATGCACACTTTTCTTTTTTATGAGTCGGCTCTTTCAAAACAAGCTAAAACACACACAGTTATGAATATTTCATAATGTGCCCGTTTTCCTATTATATACAAAACTGTCCCTATATATGGGTTGGGGAATGGGGTACTTTCAATTTTATATATAATGGTCCGATGTGTAATCGACTTCCCAGTAGAATCACGCAGATGTTGCCATACTATGACTATTGTTAAAGGTCACATGCAACGTAAAACACAACTTTGCAGATTCTGATACCTTTCGGTATGGACTTAAAAAAATCATCAAAAATGCAAATTGAACTTATAAAGTTGAAAAATAACGCGATGAACAAAGACGTGCGAAATCGTAGTTCAAACGATTCACTAATTTTCCCCCAGCGTTTGGGGGGGAATTCAAGCGGTTCCAACAGCTGGGCTGCGCTCATAGCGCGTACGCAGTGAAACAGGTTCGCGCAACTTGGAAGCGGGTTGTCCAGTGAATACTCCGTGAAGGCTTTGGTGTGAGCTATTTTTCTAATGTTATGTTGATATCTCAAATGCGCGAGCTTTTTATATGTTATGACAGTAAATTAACTGTTTATAAAATTTCATTTGTCTATTTCACCACACGTTCTTCTTACCGAGTCACTTTCTCAGTTCGATACTTAAAAGCAATGTCATTATTTAGCATTGACAGAATTTCTAACTGTGATATAGATATGTCGTTGTCAAAGACAAAACTCAACGTCTTGTTTTATTGACACCTGTGTGTCTGCCTGCCTGTCTGCTAATGACAACATTCAATACACAACTGCTATCACTGACTACATGCATTTTGAACTTAACACCTATCAGGCTATACACCATAAACAAAATGCATTGCTTTATGGCCCGAGTTCGGTCTCTGTCACATTATGTAATTACACAGACAGGCAAGTATGATACTTGAACACATGACATGTTATGATGTCTGTTGATTGCAAAATGTTATACACAAAAAATGAACATGTATTTACAAAACCCAACATCTCTATATATACACACACAATGAGCTGTGAGGGCATCTGCAAATGAACCAGCCGTTACACTTGAGTGCACACCCACCTGCTTCGTTTCTTGGGAAGTAAACCCAAGTACACAATATTGCACTTTTGATTTGCGATTGTACGCTTATAATTTTGTTTATATGTTTTTTCATAACCAGCAATGTATATTATATGTCATGAATAAGTGATAATTGTGTTTTAATTATGTTTGATTTTTTGGTTGCATGTGAACTTTAAACTTTTTATGATCAATGCCTATTGCATCACCATGATCAGCCCAATGCAAAATGGAAGAACAGATATGGATGTCATATTGAAATGATATATGCCAAATGAATACAAATAATAAATAGGCCATATTCTTCTAATATTATACCATTTTTGAAAGCACATACATTGTTAAGAAAACATTGTTGAATGAATCATTTATGTGTTTCAGATGTATTAGAAATAATTATTATTAATTATATAATGTGGTAACAACCATTTTCTAGTTACTATTACTGGGCGTTCAGTTTATTTCCAACACACAAAACAGGAGAAATGGGGGCCACTTCATCGAATTACACGTCATCATATTTGCTAAAATATAGATGCTAACTATATTCAATCAATGTGGTCGTTCAGATCCATGTTTTATGTGTACAATTTTGTGGCAATAGCGAGCTGACACGAAATATCAAAGCACATGTCGGTGATGAAAATAGGGTGTGTGTCATTGTTTACATATCGGCCATGTAACGACGATTTTCGTGTTTCGAAACTGCTTAAATAACGTACACTGAAAGTAATAATGGCCGTTGTGCTGGTGACTTATATTTTGCCATAGTATCGATGAAAATGCTATGAAAAAAATCCAACAACCCGTTCTCGGATTTATCTATAGTAAATGTATGGCGCGTCTCCCTGCAGTGAAGGCCGCCATTCGGCAGTGGTTGCCTGGGTCAGCGTCGGAGCATTAGTTCTGCACAAAATGTCAACCTTTTAAAGAAGCAATTCAACCGCTTGAAACTGTCCTGTGGTCACATTCAGTATAAGTTCAGTATATGTAAAATAAGACAGCACTAAACATTTAAGACTATGGTCAGTTTTAATTACTGGATGGATGTGTACACGTTGAAAAAGCACAAAAATCTGACACAAGATCACCCAATCACAGCTGTCAGATAATTCAGTCTGCACTGAAGACTCCCAACAAAAAGTGCTGGTTAAAATACAGATTCTGGTTTGATGGAGTGTAACCTGTATGCTAGCTGACAAATACCTGTTTCAGCCCCAGTCTGGTATATGTACTCTGAGGGGGGAGTGAGTGAGTCCGGTATACACTCCTACGTGTGTGTTCATCGGGCAAACTGTTTCCTATCTGGAGATGTGAGATGGAAAATGTTTATATCTGTACCACCATTTTTATAAGCATGCAGGCAGAATTGAGACTTCCTCATGTTTCACTAACGACATAAAGATTTATCACGTGTCTGGTTCCCTTCTCACGTTGACCTGACCCTTGTACTGGGGATGCATCTAAGGTTGAGGTATCCGGGGAGAGTCAAGGGTTTCTTGTCATCTAAAACTGAGGGATATCAACCAATAAGGGAAATTAAGTGACTGTCAATCTCTATAACTCACTTTGAGTGAAAGTAGACTGAGTGAGTACGGTTTTACGCTGCTTTTAGCAATATTACAGCAATATCAGTAAAGAGCAATAAAGAGATTCTGACCTAGCTAGGCTACTTCTTCTCCACCCTTGCTCTTATATCAAAAGGGGAAGTTTCTGACCTAGCTAGGCTACTTCTTCCCCCACTCTTGCCCTTATATCAAAATGGGGAGTTTCTGGCCCAGCTAGGCTACTTCTTCCCCCACCCTTGCTCTTGTATCAAAAGGGTGAGTTTCTGGCCTAGCTAGGCTACTTCTTCCACCACCCTTGCTCTCATATCAAAAGGGGGAGTTTCTGGCCCAGCTAGGCTACTTCTTCCCCCACCCTTGCTCTTATATCAAAAGGGGAAGTTTCTGGCCTAGCTAGGCTACTTCTTCCCCACCCTTGCTCTTATATCAAAAGGGGGAGTTTCTGGCCTAGCTAGGCTACTTCTTCCCCACCCTTGCTCTTATATCAAAAGGGGAGTTTCTGTCCTAGCTAGGCTACTTCTTCCCCACCCTTGCTCTTATATCAAAAGGGGAGTTTCTGTCCTAGCTAGGCTACTTCTTCCCCACCCTTGCTCTTATATCAAAAGGGGGAGTTTCTGGCCTAGCTAGGCTACTTCTTCCCCACCCTTGCTCTTATATCAAAAGGGGGAGTTTTGGCCTAGCTAGGCTACTTCTTCCCCACCCTTGCTCTTATATCAAAAGGGGGAGTTGCTGACCTAGCTAGGCTACTTCTTCCCCACCCTTGCTCTTATATCAAAAGGGGGAGTTTCTGGCCTAGCTAGGCTACTTCTTCCCCACCCTTGCTCTTATATCAAAAGGGGAAGTTTCTGGCCTAGCTAGGCTACTTCTTCCCCCACCCTTGCTCTTATATCAAAAGGGGGAGTTTCTGTCCTAGCTAGGCTACTTCTTCCCCCACCCTTGCTCTTATATCAAAAGGGGAGTTTCTGGCCTATCTAGGCTAGTTCTTCCCCCACCCTTGCTCTTATATCAAAAGGGGGAGTTGCTGACCTAGCTAGGATACTTCTTCCCCCACCCTTGCTCTTCTATCAAAAGGGGAAGTTTCTGGCCTAGCTAGGCTACTTCTTCCCCCACCCTTGCTCTTATATCAAAAGGGGGAGTTTCTGACCTAGCTAGGCTACTTCTTCCCCACCCTTGCTCTTATATCAAAAGGGGGAGTTTCTGTCCTAGCTAGGCTACTTCTTCCCCACCCTTGCTCTTATATCAAAAGGGGGAGTTTCTGGCCTAGCTAGGCTACTTCTTCCCCACCCTTGCTCTTATATCAAAAGGGGGAGTTGCTGACCTAGCTAGGCTACTTCTTCCCCACCTTTGCTCTTATATCAAAAGGGGGAGTTTCCGGCCTAGCTAGGCTACTTCTTCCCCCACCGTTGCTCTTATATCAAAAGGGGGGGGTTTCTGGACTAGCTAGGCTACTTCTTCCCCCACCCTTGCTCTTATATCAAAGGGGGAGTTTCTGGCCTAGCTAGGCTACTTCTTCCCCACCCTTGCTCTTATATCAAAAGGGGGAGTTTCTGGCCTAGCTAGGCTACTTCTTCCCCACCCTTGCTCTTATATCAAAGGGTGAGTTTCTGGCCTAGCTAGGCTACTTCTTCCCCACCCTTGCTCTTATATCAAAAGGGAAAGTTTCTGGACTAGCTAGGCTACTTCTTCCCCCACCGTTGCTCTTATATCAAAAGGGGGGGGTTTCTGGACTAGCTAGGCTACTTCTTCCCCCACCCTTGCTCTTATATCAAAAGGGGAGTTTCTGGCCTAGCTAGGCTACTTCTTCCCCACCCTTGCTCTTATATCAAAAGGGGGAGATTCTGGCCTAGCTAGGCTACTTCTTCCCCACCCTTGCTCTTATATCAAAAGGGGGAGTTTCTGGCCTAGCTAGGCTACTTCTTCCCCCACCCTTGCTCTTATATCAAAAGGGGGAGATTCTGACCTAGCTAGGCTACTTCTTCCCCCACCCTTGCTCTTATATCAAAAGGGGGAGTTTCTGGCCTAGCTAGGCTACTTCTTCCCCACCGTTGCTCTTATATCAAAAGGGGAAGTTTCTGGACTAGCTAGGCTACTTCTTCCCCCACCGTTGCTCTTATATCAAAAGGGGGGAGTTTCTGGACTAGCTAGGCTACTTCTTCCCCCACCCTTGCTCTTATATCAAAAGGGGGAGTTTCTGGCCTAGCTAGGCTACTTCTTCCCTACCCTTGCTCTTATATCAAAAGGGGGAGACATGTTATGTCTCCAACTGATTAACGGCTACCCCACCGCCCCGAAACTAACTAACTAAGTTCATAAGGTAAGAGCCTTGGCTGATTCTCAGCTATTGTTCTGAGTGACGGGATGTGAGACTCTAAGCACCCTGTATCTTGTACATTTCAGTCTATGTGCAGCAAGTGCATCGTCCCGGCGACAACATCACACTAGTCCACTGCTCGGAGTACGCATCTCTCATCCATGCACGTAAGTAGCTGTCACTGGGCAGTGTCTAACAATGTCCACTCTGTTGCAGTCTATATGGACCACGCCCACCGAGGCTCTGACCACATCATACTGGTGCATGTACCAGAGTACACTCACCTGACTCAGGCCCGTGAGTACTAACCCAGCATCACCACTGGGGTGTAGCTGCTGCTGTCACATTGTTGTAATGTTGCTGTGACTACTGCTGTAACATTGTTGTAATGTTGCTGTGACTGCTGCTGTAACATTGTTGTAATGTTGCTGTAACTGCTACTGTAATGTTGTAATGTTGCTGTGACTGCTGCTGTAACATTGTTGTAGTGTTGCTGTGACTGCTGCTGTAACATTGTTGTAATGTTGCTGTAACTGTTGTAATGTTGCTGTAACTGCTACTGTAACATTGTTGTAATGTTGCTGTAACTGCTGCTGTAACATTGTTGTAATGCTGCTGTAACTGCTGCTGTAACATTGTTGTAATGTTGCTGTAACTGCTGCTGTAACATTGTTGTAATGTTGCTGTAACTGCTGATATAACATTGTTGTAATGTTGCTGTAACTGCTGATATAACATTGTTGTAATGATGCTGTAACTGCTACTGTAACATTGTTGTAATGATGCTGTAACTGCTACTGTAACATTGTTGTAATGTTGCTGTAGCTGCTGCTGTAACATTGTTGTAATGTTGCTGTAACTGCTGCTGTAACATTGTTGTAATGTTGCTGTAACTGCTGCTGTAACATTGTTGTAATGTTGCTGTAACTGCTGCTGTAACATTGTTGTAATGTTGCTGTAACTGCTGTTGTAACATTGTTGTAATGTTGCTGTAACTGCTGCTGTAACATTGTTGTAATGTTGCTGTAACTGCTGCTGTAACATTGTTGTGATGTTGCTGTAACTGCTGCTGTAACATTGTTGTAATGTTGCTGTAACTGCTGCTGTAACTGCTGCTGTAACATTGTTGTAATGTTGCTGTAACTGCTGCTGTAACATTGTTGTAATGTTGCTGTAACTGCTGCTGTAACATTGTTGTAATGTTGCTGTAACTGCTGTTGTAACATTGTTGTAATGTTGCTGTAACTGCTGCTGTAACATTGTTGTAATGTTGCTGTAACTGCTGCTGTAACATTGTTGTAATGTTGCTGTAACTGCTGCTGTAACAGTGTTGTAATGTTGCTGTAACTGCTGCTGTAACATTGTTGTAATGTTGCTGTAACTGTTGTAATGTTGCTGTAACTGCTGCTGTAACATTGTTGTAATGTTGCTGTAACTGCTACTGTCACATTGTTGTAATGTTTCTGTAACTGCTGTTGTAACATTGTTGTAATGTTGCTGTAACTGCTACTGTAACATTGTTGTAATGTTGCTGTAACTGCAGCTGTAACTGCTGCTGTAACAGTGTTGTAATGTTGCTGTAACTGCTGCTGTAACATTGTTGTAATGTTGCTGTAACTGTTGTAATGCTGCTGTAACATTGTTGTAATGTTGCTGTAACTGCTACTGTCACATTGTTGTAATGTTTCTGTAACTGCTGTTGTAACATTGTTGTAATGTTGCTGTAACTGCTACTGTAACATTGTTGTAATGTTGCTGTAACTGCAGCTGTAACTGCTGCTGTAACAGTGTTGTAATGTTGCTGTAACTGCTGCTGTAACATTGTTGTAATGTTGCTGTAACTGTTGTAATGTTGCTGTAACTGCTGCTGTAACATTGTTGTAATGTTGCTGTAACTGCTACTGTCACATTGTTGTAATGTTTCTGTAACTGCTGTTGTAACATTGTTGTAATGTTGCTGTAACTGCTACTGTAACATTGTTGTAATGTTGCTGTAACTGCTGCTGTAACATTGTTGTAATGTTGCTGTAACTGCAGCTGTAACTGCTGCTGTAACAGTGTTGTAATGTTGCTGTAACTGCTGCTGTAACATTGTTGTAATGTTGCTGTAACATTGTTGTAATGTTGCTGTAACTGCTGCTGTAACATTGTTGTAATGTTGCTGTGACTGCTACTGTAACGTTGTTGTAATGTTGCTGTAACTGTTGCTGTAACATTGTTGTGATGTTGCTGTAACTGCTGCTGTAACATTGTTGTAATGTTGCTGTAACATTGTTGTAATGTTGCTGTAACTGCTGCTGTAACATTGTTGTAATGTTGCTGTGACTGCTACTGTAACGTTGTTGTAATGTTGCTGTAACTGTTGCTGTAACAGTGTTGTAATGTTGCTGTAACTGCTGCTGTAACATTGTTGTAATGTTGCTGTAACATTGTTGTAATGTTGCTGTAACTGCTGCTGTAACATTGTTGTAATGTTGCTGTGACTGCTACTGTAACGTTGTTGTAATGTTGCTGTAACTGTTGCTGTAACATTGTTGTGATGTTGCTGTAACTGCTCTGATAAAGCTGGTGTAACTGCAGATGTAAGTGCCTCTCTGCCTGCTTCACTAGTCCTGTGTCACGAGTTCTGTGAACCTTTCTCTCTGTGTTTTTTTTTGGGGTGAAACGTCATTATATTTGTGCATATTGCATCTATGTGCATCTGTGTGTACTGCACCTTTTGTATTTGTATATTGAATCTGTGTATCTGTATATATTCCATCTGTCCACCTCTATAAGTGTGTATATCTGTCTATATCGCATCTCAGTATGTGTGTCTATCTGTCTATGTTGCATCTCTCTGTGTGTATGTGTCTATCCTGCATCTCTGTATGTGTCTATCCTGCATCTCTGTATGTGTGTATATCTGTCTATATTGCATCTCTGTATGTCTGTATATCTGTCTATATTGCATCTCTGTATGTGTGTATATCTTTTTATATTGCATCTATGTATTTGTGTATATCTGTCTATATTGCATCTGTGTATGTGTGTATATCTGTCTATATTGCATCTGTGTATGTGTATATATCTGTGTATATTCCATCTATGTATGTGTATATATCTGTCTATATTGCATCTGTGTATGTGTATATATCTGTCTATGCTGCATCTGTGTAAGTGTATATCTGTCTATATTGCATCTTTGTATGTGTGTATATATGTCTATATTGCATCTGTGTATGTGTGTATATCTGTCTATATTGCATCTCTGTATGTGTGTATATCTTTTTATATTCCATCTGTGTATGTGTGTATATCTGTCTATATTGCATCTGTGTATGTGTATATCTGTCTATATTGCATCTATGTATGTGTGTATATCTGTCTATATTGCATCTGTGTATGTGTGTATATCTTTTTATATTGCATCTATGTATGTGTGTATATCTGTCTATATTGCATCTGTGTATGTGTATATATCTGTCTATATTGCATCTCTGTATATGTGTATATCTGTCTATATTGCATGTATGTATGTGTGTATATCTGTCTATCCTGTATCTGTGTATGTGTGTATATCTGTCTATATTGCATCTGTGTATGTGTGTATATCTGTCTATACTGCATCTCTGTATGTGTGTATATCTTTTTATATTGCATCTATGTATGTGTATATATCTGTCTATATTGCATCTGTGTATGTGTGTATATCTGTCTATATTGCATCTCTCTGTGTGTATGTGTCTATCCTGCATCTCTGTGTGTATATCCGTCTATATTGCATCTCTGTATGTGTGTATATCTGTCAGTGATTGTCAAAACAATGAAAACAAGAAGACAATCACTGTGCACTTAAAAAATATATTTTTTGTAAAATATGTATACAATCTTTGATTACCTTCTGACTTCGTGTAAAACATTGGTCCTACTTACACTTTTGTGTTATACCAAGGGACAAGTTATTATTGCGTGTACTTCCAACTATGACTAGAACCTGTTGACAACATATTTTACGCAATGGATTATGATGTTTGTGTGTGTGAAACCTTGGCCAACATATCTTTTTGAAGAAACTGTGGACAATTAATTTTCTCCATGTGCTTCTGTTTCAATAGCAGCCTTGCTGACAGATCCCGTAGTTGTGGCAGAACTCATCAAAGAGGAAGAGGTCAAGGTCAAACACCTGGTTGACAAATACAGTGAAAAGATGAAAAAAATCCATGTATGTCCTGCAATGTAGTCTATCTGTTCTGGTCACTGGTATCAATACATGTATGTCCTGCAATGTAGTCTTTCTGTTCTGGTCACTGGCATCAATACCAGTATGTCCTGCAATGTAGTCTTTCTGTTCTGGTCACTGGTATCAATACATGTATGTCCTGCAATGTAGTATTTCTGTTCTGTCACTGGTATCAATACATGTATGTCATGCAATGTAGTCTATCTGTTCTGGTCACTGGTATCAATACATGTGTGTCCTGCAATGTAGTCTTTCTGTTCTGGTCACTGGTATCAATATATGTATGTCCTGCAATGTAGTCTTTCTGTTCTGGTCACTGGCATCAATACACGTATGTCCTGCAATGTAGTCTTTCTGTTCTGGTCACTGGTATCTATACATGTATGTCCTGCAATGTAGTCTTTCTGTTCTGTCACTGGTATCAATATATGTATGTCCTGCAATGTAGTCTCTCTGTTCTGGGCACTGGTACCAATGCTTGTATGTCCTGCAATGTAGTCTTTCTGTTCTGTTCACTGGTATCAATATATGAATGTCCTGCAATGTAGTCTTTCTGTTCTGGGCACTGGTACCAATGCTTGTATGTCCTGCAATGTAGTCTTTCTGTTCTGGTCACTGGTATCAATATATGTATGTCCTGCAATGTAGTCTTTCTGTTCTGGGCACTGGTATCAATACATGGAACTCCTGCGATGTCATCTTTCTGTTCTGGTCACTGGTACTAATACTTCTATGTCCTGCATTGTCGTCTTTCTGTTCTGGTCACTGGTATCAATACATGTATGTCCTGCAATGTAATCTTTCTGTTCTGGTCACTGGTATCAATCCATGTATGTCCTGTAATGTAGACTTTCTGTTCAGGTCACTGGTATCAATACATGTATGTCCTGCAATGTAGTCTTTCTGTTCTGGTCACTGGTACCAATACATGTATGTCCTGCAATGTAGTCTTTCTGTTCTGGTCACTGATATCAATACATGTATGTCCTGCAATGAAGTCTCTCTGTTCTGGTCACTGGTACCAATACGTGTATGTCCTGCAATGTAGTCTTTCTGTTCTGGTCACTGGTACCAGTACACGTATGTCCTGCAATGTAATCTTTCTGTTCTGGGCACTGGTACCGATACATGTATGTCCTGCAATGTAGTCTTTCTGTTGTGGTCACTGGTATCAATATATGTATGTCCTGCAATGTAGTCTTTCTCTTCTGGTCACTGGTACCAATACATGTATATCCTGCAATGTAGTCTTTCTGTTCTGGTCACTGGTACCAATACATGTATGTCCTGCAATGTAGTCTTTCTGTTCTGGTCACTTGATCCAATACATGTATGTCCTACAATGTAGTCTTTCTGTTCTGGTCACTGGTACAAATGCATGTATGTCCTGCAATGTAGTCTTTCTGTTCTGGTCACTTGTTCCAATACATGTATGTCCTACAATGTAGTCTTTCTGTTCTGGTCACTTGTTCCAGTACATGTATGTCCTGCAATGTAGTCTTTCTTTTCTGGTCACAGGTATCAATTCATGTATGTCCTGCAGTGAAGTCTTTCTGTTCTGGTCACTGGTATCAATACATGTATGTCCTGCAATGTAGTCTTTCTCTTCTGGTCACTGGTACCAATACATGTATATCCTGCAATGTAGTCTTTCTGTTCTGGTCACTGGTACCAATACATGTATGTCCTGCAATGTAGTCTTTCTGTTCTGGTCACTTGTTCCAATACATGTATGTCCTACAATGTAGTCTTTCTGTTCTGGTCACTGGTACAAATGCATGTATGTCCTGCAATGTAGTCTCTCTGTTCTGGTCACTTGTTCCAATACATGTATGTCCTACAATGTAGTCTTTCTGTTCTGGTCACTTGTTCCAGTACATGTATGTCCTGCAATGTAGTCTTTCTTTTCTGGTCACAGGTATCAATTCATGTATGTCCTGCAGTGAAGTCTTTCTGTTCTGGTCACTGGTATCAATACATGTATGTCCTGCAATGTAGTCTTTCTTTTCTGGTCACAGGTATCAATTCATGTATGTCCTGCAGTGAAGTCTTTCTGTTCTGGTCACTGGTATCAATACATGTTTGTCCTGCAATGTAGTCTTTCTGTTTTAGGCACTGGTACCAATACATGTATGTCCTGCAATGTATTCTCTCTGTTCTGGTCACTGGTATCAATACATGTATGTCCTGGAATGTATTCTCTCTGTTCTGGTCACTGGTACCAATACGTGTATGTCCTGCAATGTATTCTCTCTGTTCTGATCACTGGTATCAATACATGTATGTTCTGCAATGTAGTTTTTCTGTTCTGGTCACTGGTATCAATATATGGATGTGTTTGCTTTGACCGAAGGTAACTTAACCGGTGTTCATGTGGATGTCGCTGTCCTACCACAAAGTTGAACCAAGATGTCATCAATGAGCAACTAACGTTTAACATACTGTTTTCTCAGTACAATTCAGATTCCATATGCTTTCACACATGACATCAAGAGATCGGTATGTCATACCTGTCTCGGACCAGGTGTGATGCTTGGTGAATTATGATGTGGTTGTTTCTCCCTCACAGGTGGGCGGCAAGGTGAAGCAGATGACAGGCAAGGTTGGGGAGGCGATCATCGAGGCTGCCAAGGGAGAGAATGCTGCAATGATTGTTGTCGGAACTCGGGGCATGGGCAAGATGAGGAGGACATTTCTGGGCAGCGTCAGTGACTATTGTCTACATCACTCCCCAGTCCCGGTGCTTGTGTGCCGACATAAACCAGTGAATGAACACAAGAAATAGGTCAACAATACCTTACATGGACAAGTATACAAGTTCTTGTGTTTCCCAACTGAATGCAGAATAACTATATGAGGAGATTCAATCCAAAAACTGGTCACAGACACTACTTAGGACCGGGTGATATTTGAAGCAAGAAATAGGCACTTGACCGTACCCATTAGTTGTGTGATATAAATAGGTGATGTATAAAATGAGTTCTATGTTGAATCAGCAATATTTCAGCCATATCTCGACAAGACAAAGTCTGCTTTCATACACATTTTAAGTACAATGTTTAAATCATTCTTTTTCAAAACATATTTATTCATTACATTATTATCTACAAACAGAAAAAGTTGTAGCACCAAATTTAAAAGCAAACAGTCTGTCCTCACATTACATCATTCATGATACAGACCAATCTCTTTATCCGTGAGACGGTGGGGTAGCCTAGTGGTTAATGTGTTCACTCATCACACTTAAGACCTGGGTTCAATTCGCCACATGTGAACAATGTGTGAAGCCCATTCCTGGTGTCCCTGCCGTTATATTACTGGAATATTGCTAAATGCAAAGTGAAACTAAACTTTATCACTCACTCACTCCTCCTTTCTGAGAAGACATTAACACCTACAGATGGTCTTTGATCTGTGTGATGTAGACACATGTTTGTCATACCTACAGATGGTCTGTGGTCTGTGTGATGTAGACACATGTTTGTCACACCTACATATGGTCTATGTGATGTAGACACATGTTTGTCACACCTACAGATGGTCTGTGATCTGTGTGATGTAGACACGTTTGTCACACCTACAGATGGTCTGTGATCTGTTAGATGTAGACTTTCATTTGTATCGCGGAGTCCCTTTTACAGACCAGAATCCTATGAGTGCAGGTTTGAGCCCAAGATTAGCACATTGTCAGCTCCATGCTGTGGTTTAAGACGTACCTTACTTACCAAATGGTTTCATTTATTTATAATATTTTTTGTCTTTCTAATACATGACGACAACATAGCCTTTTTGTGTTTCTGTAGAGGTAGCCCTTCATTTTCTCAAGAATATATGGTTTTGTCTAGACAGTGGAAATGACCTTTGTTAATGTTCTTATTTTATATTTTGTTTAGAACTAGATTACAACATATTTTGTCTGGCAGCATGAGCTATACTGCTCTGAATCTAAACCACAATTAGGACAATATTTTGTGTCTACTGGTTGTCAAATACCAAGATGTCTCTCTGGCATGGCCTGTATATTCTGTTTACATGTACTTCATACAAACATCACTCTGCTCAGTAGAAGGCATTGCTGGTGTTGCCAAGGAATCCTTTTATGTGTGCAAACTATTGTTTCCACTGCGAATCTCATGTACTTAATTATACAACAAAATTGAAATATCAAAAATTAAATAGTTGGGTAAAGTTCTTTCTTGTTGACTGTTTTTGTTTTGTTGATATTTACTTTGTTATTTAGCTCTTGCCTCACCCACCCGTTTGCATTAAGAATAATATATTTTGGCTAAAAAAATGATGCATATCTCACTTATCCTTACGTCATAGATTGGTGGAGATCGAATCAACCGTTTACTTGCAGGAAAATCTCCGTTAACTGTTAAATTAAACATTTTATCAACATCTTACTTCTATACAAAGATACAAGACACATCCATTTGTACATATTATACATTTATAACAGCTGTACAGAACCATTCAAAACAGAATTATGAGAGACGCAAAAGAGTTAAAACAACTTTAAACATATCACAATTATTTCAACGTTGTAGAAGTAAAAGGCAGATTTTGGCTGTATCAAAACACATAATAGGATCACTGAAAATATAACACATTTTATCGACATGAGATTTATCTAAAAGCTCTGGACAGAAAGTAGTGCAATGGTTAAAAGAGTGCCTTACTGAGATCACCATATAGCACACAGTGAAACATAACATGTAATTCATCTTCTACATCATTAATACAATTAAAACATTTTCTGTTTCTAATACAATATTTTCATAGCGGCCAGTTTCCACTCTAATGGGAGTAACACCATATCGACACTTCGACGAAGCCGATCTATACTGTCTAGGCATATGATGGACAATTTAATTTTTTGTATTAAAATTTCACTTCAACTGCTTATAGAGTATAATTTTATTGAAACCAGTTCTACCTAGCTTCCTATCTATTTACCAATAAGTTCCACGAAGTAACAAACTTATGCATAACATTCTCCTCAATAAGTGTACATGGAACAGATTTGTTATTGTTAACAGGTGCATCTAAAAAGTAATGTAAATCAAAGGAAAGTTAACTTCTTCGTTAATCTAAAATTCCAGTTCTTAACACCTGTTACCCACACCATACTGGCCATACAAGCACCATTTTACCTATTTTCCATATTATAAAGATGGCACCACTGCGTAGAAAGACATAACCCCTGTCTTACAATATCTGCACGTTAGAGGCGTACTTAACAGGTCCTATAAAAAACATTGTCCTGTGATGCACTGCATTTACCGTCGATACATCGTAAGCGCCCCAGATAGCCGCACCATTGCTTAAACACAGACCAGACCATGCTGTCATGTAGATTTGAATATGGACTAAAACACATATTACCAACACTTTTAAACTTAGATATTAGGCCTAAAGACCTATATGAACGTTAGTGCACGCAAAGGGAACCAGCTTAGGAGACATCCTTGTTTTAGTCCACGATTCACTGCAAACCAGGAGGTTTTGATATGATAGATGGCGCTGCTCTGCTGGCGACAGACATCAACAGAGCTTCCATTGTTTTTATATTTACACAAGTCAATAAGTTTTGAGGAACCGTATCTTTGTGCTTAACAACCCTGCAAGTATGGGTGGATTCCACCGGTGTGTGATTTTTGCGATGACGCTAAGTATATTTGTCCGCTGCGTGTCATCGTCATGGAGGCCGTTAGTGGACTCCGTTATGGCGAACCAAGATGGACGTGAAGAGCTGCTGGCGCTGCAGGAACCGCGTTGGAATTGAAAGGACTTATAGACTTGCCCCCGGAAGTGCATCAGACAGGAATATTTCAAATTCAAATTCAGGATCAAAAGTTACCAGAAAACGAGGTAATCGGGGAGGAGTCCGCCGAGGGTCCAGGTGGGGGCAAAACAAGACCACCCCTTCCAACCTTTTTCTTGTCAAACATGAGGTCTCTTAGGAATAAATTGGACGAACTTTCGGCAGCAACTAAATATTTGTATGAATTCAGAGAGAGTTGCATTCTATGTTTCACGGAGACATGGCTATCACCCTCAGTGGACAGTAACACCCTCTATTTGGAAGGATTTGGTACTCCAGTTCCACTAGACAGAGATTTAGATGCTACAAGGAAATCTATTGGAGGAGGTGTATGTATATAAACGAAAAGTGGTGTCGTCGTCAGACAACCAACGCCGGGGACGATAAGGCCTTTGCTGAGGATCTCAACACTTTCTACAGCCGCTTTGATTGTCACGATTTTACCAATGAGAGAGCTCAAGTTAGTGAAGCCGTAAAGGATAGTGAAAGTCGTCTTCATATATCAGAAGCTGACGTCATTCAAAGCTTCTCCAGAATTAACATCAGAAAAGCAAAAGGACCTGACAACCTTGACGGCATTGTGTTGAAGGAGTGCAGACTTCAGCGGTGTGCAGTTTTCATTAGATTGTTTCAATTCTCAGTGAATACACACGGTATTCCATCGGTCTGGAAAACATCAGAAATTGTACCAGTTCCTCAAAAGACACAACCTAAAGAACTCAACGACTACAGGCCAGTTGCTCTCACATCTATAGCAATGAAGTCGCTGGAACGCATTTTGTTGGGATATCTCCAACAGGATGTTGCCGACATACTGGACCCGCTTCAGTTCGCCTACAAGTCAAGGAGAGGAGTTGTTGATGCCACACTGTCACTCCTTAATAATGTCTTTAAACATCTAGAGACAACTAAGTCATACATCAGGATCCTCTTCGTTGACTTTTCATCTGCGTTCAACACCATCCAGCCACATATCATGATACAGAAACTGTTAGACAGGGGCGGTAACTCATACCTCATCCCTGTGGATCCAACACTTCCTTGTAGACAGACAGTAGTACGTGAAAGTTAACGGGGCTGTATCGAGTAAACGGACCACCAACACTGGTGCACCACAAGGCTGTATAATATCTCCTGTTCTTTTCACCCCCTACACTTATGATTGTGCAAGCTCGAATTCAACCTGTTCAACTGTAAATTTCACAGATGATACAGCAATTGTCGGCAAACTGAACGACACTGATTCTGAAGATCTGTAGAAAGAGGACATTAATCATTTCACGACTTGGTGTACAGAAAACCACTTACTCTTAAATGTCACAAAAACAAAGAAACTGATAATTGACTTTCGGAGTAAGCCCACAGAAATGCCTCCAGTGATAATCAGCGGTGAATGTGTTGAGACAGTGTCTGAGTATAAGTAGCTGGGAACCTTCATTGACTCTAACACTGAAGCCCTATACAAAAAGTGTCAACAACGTCTTCATCTCATGCTGAAACTGAGATCTTTCAATGTTAACCCATTTGTGATATCATTTTGTTATGCAGCATTTATTCAGAGTATTTTAACATTTTCCTTCCATTGTTGGTACGGGTCTCTCTCAGTTCATCTCAAATCAAATATAGACAAAACTGTTAACACTGCAAGTAAAATCGCTGGAGTCGGATTTGAATGTTTATCATCAATATATAAGAGGCAAATCGTGAATCAAGCTGTCAAAATTATATCTGACCGTACTCACGACTTAAATTCGGAATACAAACTCCTCCCTTCAGGCCGGCGCTACAAAGTTTCAATTGTAAACACTAAGAGAGCCCGTACATCCTTTATTCCAAGTACCATATCTCTCTTAAACAAATGTGAAGATACCTAAATCAATGAATTTATGTAAATATGTTTTGAATCTCTCCGATTTGTCAGTAGCTCTGCTGATGTAACACAAATTCCTGAAAAGGCATTAAAGTATTATTCTATTCTATTCTATTCTATTCCATTCAGTCAAACACAACACTGAACGTCTTTGTATAGCGACTGTCGAGCAGTCCACCCTTTATCTCCTACACTACGTGTCGAGATTCTGATCCATAAAATGTTTCTGTCTATACAGTCGCAAGCCTTTCTCAAATCAATAAAAGCAACAAACGTAGATTTTTTCTAAGTTTCCGTGTTTCTAACAACGATGAAAGAGTCTGTACATGGTCTATGGTCGGTCGTATTTTTCTGAACCCATTCTGAGAGTCATGGAGGACATTGTTGGTTTCAGTCCATACTTGTAGTCTCTCGTTCAGGACACAACAATACAACTTGTATATCGAGGTTGTCAGAGTGATGTAATCATTATATATGTTTTAAGAAACCACACTCATTTAAGCTTAGCACTTAAAATGTCAATATATACTGAGTCAAAAAAGAAACTTAACAAAATGTAATTTGAAAAATAATGAACAATTTTTCTCTGATGACTTTCGACTCTAGAAACGTTAGCAAAACCCACTCAAACCCATCCAAACGTCGTGCAAATGACGTAAGTGCCAAATCAGGTTTTGCACGTGCAGTCGATCACGTGATCTTCGCATCGAAGTTTTCTTCAAATGCACGTGTTTGCATTGGCCTCAAGAATTGAAAAAACACTTTTAAACCCCGGTTCTAACGGTACTTGAAATGCCAAGATTTTCAAATGTGCAACGTGAACGTGCCGTTGGCATGTTGCAAGCGGGAAGATCAGTTATTGACGTCGCAAGAGCAATGGGATGCAGCCGTCGTACTGTGTATGACTTGCGAGGTCGTCTACAAGAAACTGGCACCACTTCTGATCGCCCAAGGTCGGGTCGTCCACGTGTGACGTCACGAGCCGAAGACGGTCAAATCGTCCTACGTCACCTACTTGACAGATTTCTGCCGGCTACACGAACCAGGGCTGAGATGTTTAGAGGTCGACTGTCCTTACAGACCATTCGAAATCGGTTGTGGGCTGCCAATCTCCATTCTCGACGTCCATATCGTGGGCCAATATTGATCAACGTCAACGTCTGCTGTGGGCCCAACGTCACCTCCCTTGGACCCAGAGAGACTGGAATCGAGTCGTCTTTAGCGATGAATCCAGGTTTACCCTCAGATTCGCGGACGGCAGGCATAGAGTCTGGAGGCGACGTCGTGAACGGTATGCCCAATGTTGTGTACAGGAAGTCGACAGATTCGGGGGCGGAAGTTGCATGGTGTTGGGTGCTTTCTGTGAAAACAACCGTTCCCGTATTCTGGTCATCCGTGGAAACCTCACAGCTGCTGCTTACCGCGACCAGGTGCTCACCCCTGAACTCGTTCCTTTCATGGCGGCTCATGGCCCAGGTCAACAGTTCCAGTATGATAATGCTCGGCCGCATACCGCGATGTTGTCACGAAATTCCCTTCAAAACGCTGGAATCAACGTCATGGACTGGCCATCGAGGTCCCCTGACCTTAATCCAATAGAGCACGTTTGGGATGCACTTGGGAGAAGGCTTCGTGGTCTTAGGAACCAACCTCAGAATTTGCAGGAACTTGGCGCTGCCTTGCAAGAGCAATGGCGCAGAATCCCCATCCACGTGTTCACTAGCATCAGGCAGTCGATGAGGAGACGGTGTTTGACAGTGGTGAATGCGCGGGGCAGCCATACACGATATTGAACTGAGAAATTTCGCATTTTTATTCTTGTGACTTGACATTCTGTATACCCATTTTTTTCGAACGGCGGTGTAGCCTAATGGAACTGATTATGGCACTGTCAGTGTATCGAGTACATCACACAGATCTCAGCAATGAAATAATAACAATTTAACCATCTTACCATCTCTTGTTCTTTTACAGTGCTCTGAAGAAAGAATGTGAAGTTTCTTTTTTGACTCACTATATGCAGACTTGGTCTCTTCGCTATGACTGAAGTAATGCCGATGCGACCTAAAACTCAGCTCAATTCGTCAGAGTGATGCCTCCATATGCAAGGGGGTCTCTCGGGTCCACGACTAGCCGCACAACACGTCCGCTTCTGTTGATCTGTGCCCGTCTCCCAGACTCGTCTCCCTACTGATCATGTCAGTCAGGTTTTATACATAGGGAAATTACGCCACGTTGTGTAAGGTCACTGGACTATGCACATGTACATACGTAAGATCCGCCGACGTGGTTAGGTGTTAAAAGACCGATCCCAGTCTGTCAATCAAAACCGGCGCATGCGTCAATTTTTGCCAATCAGCAGGCCGGGCTAAATGAAAGGCCCGGGAACTAGGATGATGTCCGGGGTCAAACGATGCCTCCGAAGCGATGCGCTTCGAATTTTGCCATTCACAGTCGCTATATCTATTACATATTGCTGCAATTTGATGTGTATCTTTAGCAAAACCATTACGGTCAAGACAAAAATATTGAGGCGGATCAAGGAGCGCGACAGGTCTAACGATCAGTTAAATGTCTGCACCATGATTCACGAAACCTAGGTCTGCCTGCAGATGAGAATATGCACAAATTTACACATTTTTCACGTGCAAAAAATCATTACCAATAGAAGACAACAAATATCAGTTTCAGACTTTGCAAGTGTTATAAACACGTACAATTCTTGCAACTACCAAATTGTTTTTGCTTAACGTTTTTAGTCACTACTGGGCATTGAGTTGGTAGGCCATAAAGCTGAAATGAGACAGGCGAGAAAGCCGTGTTACAATGTTAACAAATCTAACAGCGATCTGATTTCGGTTAGGATCAACCGATATAGCAAAACTTGTTACATGAAAGAACAATGTGGCGGATATTGTTCCCTTCGCTCTAGATATTCTTAAATTTGTCATACATTTTAGGATGTTTTAAGTTTCAAAAGCACAATCTGAAGGCCTACAGTATCTTGTCAACAGTGCAAAATATTCGAGGAGTAACATTTTTTTATTCAAACGGAAATATAGTCAGTGTCAGCAGTTGCCTATAATACAATATCAAAAATATATTATCAAAATTAATTCTTATGAGTGCCTATAAATCCATGCTTTAAATATTTCAGAATTTTTATTAAGAGATACATGGGATCTTGAATTGAATTCCCTTCCTCCATAGGGATCGAATACGACAACTATGTGACAAGAATAGTGACTTTCTGGAGAACTGGACGGAGTGACATAAAGTAATTGACAACATGAATTATTCACATACATGTATATTGGTACATTTTAGGAGCAATATTACAACTGCCATTTGTATTAATTCACTGGATATGATAGCAAGGTATGTTTTATGAATCATGCTTTTTTTAGTAAATGTGAAAATGTGTAAATTTATAAAATAAATAATAATCTAATCAATTATTAATAATTATTTAAATGATTGACATATCAGATTCATATGATTTTAAGGCAGAACAAGGAAAACAAAAACAAAAACATATCATGGCAGGGCAATCACTTGGTATTAACTTAGTGTGTTGGCTCCTTCTTTTAAATGTATTTTAAATAATATATTTACTAATAAGATAATTCTAAAAGTGATTGCTAGTGTAACACCTCCAGGGGGATGGACTTGAGACAACACAAGGCGCAACGTCAAAGGATGCTAACCTTATATCTTGAGTATACTTGTGAGATAGGGCGAATACTTAGTGTACAAGTTGCAGAGTCCGGCAGAGGCTACCAGGGGAAGGCGACGAAATGAGGCTGACACTTGGGCAGTAGATGGCTGGATCGACTGGTCAGTTCGTCCCTTCAAGTCCCTGGTTTGTCTCTTCTGCTTGTCTGTCCACGCCCTTCCCGCTGTCTGCCGGCTCTAATCTACTTGCCTATCCTCCCTACTTTTATATGCACATGAATGATAAATAATTTGCTTAGCTTGCAACATTTTTGACTAGTCAGCAGTTCCACTGGCATGATCTGCCCTGGTGGCCATGTTTTGATTAGTCGGCAATTCTCATGGCCGTACTCTACTTGGGCGGCCATATTTTGCTTAGCTGTGAGTGACACATCGCTGACAAGTGTCCAGACATATCGCTGACAAGTGTCCAGACACATCGCTGACAAGTGTCCAGACATATCGCTGACAAGTGTCCAGACATATCGCTGACAAGTGTCCAGACATATCGCTGACAAGTGTGCACAAACAATAGTGTTACACTAGTATCACAACTCATCAAAGTTATTTCAACATTCAGAGAAATTGGAAAAGCAAAGGCTATGTTTTGGTCACACCTTGGTCAGGGTCCTGGAACAGAAGAACTTTATTAAGTTACAACAATCTCAGTTGACTATTCATGTAACGGAATGAATATTGAAACATATATTTAACCCCGATTTGAGGAATTCTTCTTATTAATCATCAGCTTTTGAGGAGGTTACTAATATTTGAAGACTGAGCCAAAGCTAGTGTTTATTAAGATGTTGGTTTTTGACAAATTGTTCAAGGTTTGTTGATGGTTATTTGGAAAACGAGCTTCATATTAAATTGCACACTGGTTTGTAGGAGGTGAGCGCTTCAAGACAATATCATGTGTGTTTTCCTAAAGTTTTGTTTTCATTTTCACCAAATTTTGAATCAACTTTACTATAATGTTTATGACAGTAGTAAGTATCTCAGAAAATCCAATAGATCACAATTAGTGGTATTTCCTCTAGGGATATAGTCTCAGATCTAATAAAACAAAGATTATCATCGTTTAAGAAGCAATAATGTCAATATGTAATTGTATTGACGAGACACAGCTTTGAACATAGGATATATTCTTTGCACCTTGTGTACATTAGTAGTTAGCAGTTAAATATCTCTGATGAAAAAGCGATATATTTGTATTTTGTGTAACAATCTATTTCAATGCTAGTTAATTGTTCGGATAACTGAGGATCCTCTGTTTAAAGATTTTGCATCACATGTTTCCTGTTTCTGGAAGATGGGTACGTCAGTGTACAGGTGCAGACTGAATCTTCTTTGTGTTCTGGTGCTGTGACATACCTGTACATAAACGCTGGCAGTTTATGAAGTCCAGTATTGTGGAAATTTGTATATAAATTGGGATTCAACAACAAAGTACATATAGAAAAATAAACTGGAAAGGAAGATTAAAAAATTGATTTTTTTCCTCATATTTTGTGTCATTTTAGGTTGGTGTACACATTTTGGAGAGGGAAACTTTACTGAGAATTGCTGCAGATCAGCTGCTGAATATTTCGTCCAGGTACATCCATGGAAACATACTGTTTACAAGCCCAATCACATTTTCCAGATTTCCAAATAAGATCAAATAAGTTATGCTGTGATTGATTTGTTTACATTAATATGTAGTATAATATAAGTAATATAAGTAGTAGGCGGGAAATATTTTCTGGGGTTGTTTTTATTTACCATTCTTTTAATTCATTAAAAGATAGAAACCCATGTTTTCAGATTATTAATTTAACTAAATGTGAACAACGGATAAATACGTAAAGGCGCGACGCGCACTCTTGACAATCTATTTATATATACCGAGACGATCTGCAACATAATCATGTGGTTGTGTTCTCGGTTTTTATAAAATTATGATGGGAATTTTAAAAAACAGCAACACCAAACAGCAAAATTCATTTACCCTTCCCCTGCTAATATCTTTGATGGAGGTGCATAGCCAGATAGATTAATTGATTCGAAAGAAAATACGCTTCCTACTCTCAGCAGCTGGCCGAGACGATATTTCATCGGGATGTAACTCATTTTCACTCGCCAATGGCAATCTGCCAATTAAAATATATATAAAAATCACATACATATAACTTTCCTCTTTAAATATCATTCACAAACGGTGGATACCAAAGTACCACAAGCAGAATTCATCAACAACGTTCGAAGTCACGCATGTTTCGCCGGCGGTTACGGCATTGTGATTAGTCAATGGTTGTCGCCCCTAACGTCAAAAACGAAGTGGGCGGGGCTTATCGGCCTAGGTCCCGTTTCACAACGCTCTCGTAAGCCTAAGATCTCGTAACTTTTCTCGTAGCATTAGTACCTCATATGTTACAGGGGGCGGTGGGGTAGCCTAATGGTTAAAGCGTTGGCTCGTCACGCTGAAGACCCGGGTTCGAATCTCCTCATGGGTACAACGTGTGAAGCCCATTTCTGGTGTCCACCGCCGTGATGTTGCTGGAATATTGCTAAAAGCGGCGTAAAACCAAACTCAGTCAGTCAGCCAGTCAGTCATATGTTACAGTATAGGAGGCACGAGAGCTTTGTATGTGAAACGGGGCCCGGGGCTGGATCGGTCTATTGACATTTACTCATAGCATTGAGAATTAACCCCCTTGATGCCGAGTTTTTTTTCAGGCGCACATTTTCATACGGTTTGAAAAGTGAACGTTGTGCGAGAATTGCGCTCGCGTGGTCCTGGATCTACGTACGGCTATAAAATTACACAGGAATGTAGAATATTAAATTTCCTATCCGTTGGTATAAATATAAGTGCAACTACCTCGACGGTTTGAGAAATACACACTGCTAAATGTTGTCCAAAATTTGTTATGCGTTAAAAAAACAGTAAATTTTTCCGCTTTTTATGGCGCACCGATAAAAGCACTGTGCTACGAATTTTTTAATGTGGCATCTTTACGGAAAGTGTGAGCGAAGAAAATACAGCCTGATATCTGAACGACATGAGTGTATATGAATTGGGTTTATGTGCTTGTGCATAACGTTATACGCTCAGCATTAAAAAACACTCGCAATAAATGTCAAAAATGGATTTTCCACTATGACGTCAAACGACGACAGAGAGGTCATACACGTAAAATGATAAGGGGGCATAACTCCGTTATGCCTAACACTAGGTCAATAAAACTCAAATCACTTGGAGAGGATTTGTTGTGGATACGGACGCTATATGTTCATGTTGGTTATGTTATGTTCATGGTGAACCAAACTATTCCAATTCAAAGTTCCCCAATGTGAGCGGATGCAGTTTGGTAGTTTCACAATTTACAAGAAAAATGACAACGTATTACATGTGAAAGCACGTAATAGCGATTTGGATGGCCCTATCCGATATATGTTAGTTCTTAGATTCCCATATTCTCCTGTTTGTGTAGATGTAATTTGACTAATTTTGCATCGTTATTACCAGAATACTAGCCATATTTTCAAATGTAATGAAATTGCTGAAAATAATACAACATTTTAGTTGACGTCATTGCTTGTTTTATGCATTTTGCGAAGTCGGAAAAACACGACATTCGTATGCTGATAAGTATATATCTCACCTTATTTCCATTAATTGTATAAAAGGTCTTTGCTTCTACGTCAGAATTTAACACTCTTTAGACAAAACATAAAATGACTGATTTTTCCATTTAAATAGTGTCCTGAATATATCAACAATTAGACTGTTTGACAGCGTATCTTATTGTGAACAACACGCGCACCTGTTTGGCATCAATTTAACGTAAATAAAAATAATATTTCACAACACCCGAATATTTTGTTTGGGATAAGAATTTTGTTTGTTTATGAGTATGTAGCTATTTCTCTTCATACGTATGCGATGGAAGATGCAAAAAGATAGCTTTTTATATATTGAACTATATATTAGAATATGGATGTAAGATTTGTCCGAATTAACACATGAGATGGTATATATATTTTTCAACAATTTTCCTATAAATGTAGTTAGAGTTTGATATCCTGTCATCACAATATTGTTTAATCGAATATGAATTGATTATATTATCGAAAACAATGATAGAAAATCATAAAACGTTTCCAACAAACGCACACCTGGCCGATCAATATGCATCATTCTTTTGTCTATAAAACGACACAAAATTATGCAATGAACAAGACAATTCCTTTAAATATGTGTGCATATACATTTCATACCATATATAAAATCATTTTCATTATCATTATCAGTTTTACATATAAGGTTGAATTAAATCACCGTTCATTAACCTGTTCATATGAAATTGCATTATTAGTCCAAATAAATTGAATATTGTACATCATAGGAACTAAAGTAGTTGCAGTTATGGCTACGTTTGATCTTCTAACACTTGTGTAAAGGTTTAGAATATGGTGTATTGCACTAAATATGTCAATTTCTTATGTAAATATGATTCAAACAATCAAAAACTTTCAAAGAATAAAACACCGTAAACCCTATATGCACGTATGATATGATATTGAACAAGGCTAAATGTAGATACTGAAGTCAGTTTCGTGAAAAAGTATCTGAACTATACGCAAAATCACTATAATACTGACAGTGTAATCGGAAGGATTGGGCGATTGTGTTGACTCTTGTTCAACCGACCTTCACCTCAAAGAAATTGCCTAATATGTAAAACAATGTTGACGTATGACATCACTACCGCTGACCGATTTCTTACAGAATGTCGGCTTTGCTGACAAGGGTACACAGGATTTTGCGAGGACCCTTCCACTGATTCAGGGATCGTTTGTACATAAATATGAGATGTGAGTAATCAGAATGATTCTGACTATCTGTGTATTGTTATATGTTTTTATCGTTTTCACTATAAGTAAGAGAAAAAGCCAGAAATGCAGATAATTACCGTTGTCATTATGCGTGATTTTGCGTCAGTCATGGCGTCACGCTGCACGGAAACTTTGACAATTTCTTATGAATTATCAAATCATTGCACTGTATCTATTTATAATATCCTATTTCTTGCTACGATACTCTTTCCATGCATATTCCAAAGGTATTGAGCCATTGCAAGCAATCAATAGACGGATGAATGTTGAAAGATTTCAGAAAATGCTACGCAGTGTAAAATCGGAATTTGTCTGTTTACATTTCAGAGAAGCGCAGTCTTTCAAGCACAGCGTTCGTTTTCACACCCAATATGTTTCGTCTCATTTTATCTAGACAGTTGGTATTGGTGACACAGTCCAGTTGCAATTTGATTCTAAAATGTATGGGGAATTCAGTGATGCATTTTTCCAAGCTGAATATGAAATATACGTGATGTAATAGGCGTCTCAATACCGGCCTTCGCGAAACGTGATTTTGTAAACATTGTCCAATATGGCGGAAAGCGCTCTACGGCGTTCGTGTAAGTGCTTTTTCGAAAACATCCCAACCGATTCTAGATTCGTCGGCAACGTTTCAGAATTATAATTAGCGATTGCATGTAAAACTGATATCAGTGATCATGAATATGTTATTTTTTAAATTCAATACTCCCAGTATTTATCCCATTTTCACATTTCAAAACATACAGCAAATATTGCTGTGAATCGCGATTTCGTATTGTGTCACAAATGGCGACATTTTCGATGGAGCCTATTTTGAAAGGTCATTTACAGCACTTGAGCTTAGTCTAAAATAGTAGTGGATGGTATCAAGAAACAGGAAATTTTCCGCAGAATTCGAAACTGTGAAGTGTATTTGTGTGCGTGGGATATTTTGATTTTTATCCTTGAAATTGAGGGTTGAAGGGGAAGGACTTTTATGTCCCTGTGGCATCCTGGGGGTAAGGGTCCTGCCCGGAGGAGGATTTATGATAAGAGGGGATACACCAAATGTTTGCTGAATACATTAAATAGACAAAGGGGATAGAATTTCGGTGTACTTTGTACATGCTGAAACAATGATGTCGTTTAAATATTTAATAGTTTTAAAGAAAGTTATTCAAATGGTCTGCTCTATGACACAATGGTATTAATTGTTTGACATCGAGAATTCAAACAAGGGTGCTTACTTGCCACATTCGAAGGCTTGGGTATAACGATTTATGTAGAAAAGTAGCGAACTTAGAATATCGACACTTTCACGGATGGCGAGGCAGATATACATTAAGAATTTGTTGACATAAGAAGCTGTTTGAAAAACAATCGACTCAAGCTGAATGTTACACTGTGGTTACAATTTGGTTACACTGTGCTGAAATAATAACGTTGTAACTCTGTATACAATGTATAAGTTTGTGACACGCGACGTCATCACAGTGCGGCACTGAGCGGTAGACAGCCAGCTGACGTAAACAAGATACGTTGGTATAACACTATATATTTTCTCTGGTGTGTTAAATATTGGTATGAGATGTATTTGCTTGATAACGCAGATTGCATGTGGATTAGGAATTAATTAGTTAGCTACATAAATTTAATTAAGGATTGACTTTGTTTTCCCCCGGTTCATTTAGGTATGAAAGGAAAACCCGACGTGCGACCTCTCCGACTCCGATGTCAGTATAACTGCTCACATGTGCAAGTCTTCTACGTTGAAGCTGCGCTTGACCACACACTGGCACGAGTACCAACCAGCTTGTAAATATATAGATGGGTTCTTTGTCTAACTTATTCACATTTACTGTAATGTTTACAAATAATGAAAACAAATTTGTGAAAGAAGGCCCAGATTGTAAATATATAGATGGGTGTACTTTATCTTGTCCTTTGCCAAGGCTTAATTGCGTAATTGATATAACTCGGGAAAGATGGTCTGTCATTCCCCGTCACTCGTTAGTTATTGTCTAATTACCTGATGTCACAAATCATGAAAACAATCTCGGGAGAAATACGTTCATTGTAACAAACTGAAACCCAACTCCCGTATCCCTGTCTGTCAGCTGGGTAACAGCCATGACGTCATAGGCATTGTGTACATTTGGCGCCCCGTCAGCTGGGCGAACATGGCCTCTGGCTCAGAGTGGATCGAGATGTAAACAAACAGTTTGTTGTCTGTTTGTCACATATCTGTGACTCAGTTTGTCACATAAATCACATATAAATGTCCGCCACTATGTCAACTTTCATGTTGTATACAAATATTGCACTCAGTCAACAATCTCCTTACCTTATCATGAAAACATCCACATGAAACAAATGACAAAATGTCTGAAAATGTTTTCAACAAGTTTTATTTCTCCTCAAACACAACAATAATTCTAACCTTGGTCCCACAATGTAAACACGACGACGTGAACGGCACATACCGCGTCAGTGTCAGTAACAGCACCTTCACCATTACTGTCTGTACCAAAACCAGAACCACTTCACCGAGCAGCACGTGACACGAGATCCGCCACTTGATGATGTCCCTCGTCTCTCGCCACGTCGGCCGCTGTCTTCCCGCAGTTGTTCCTGGCGCTGATGTCCACCAAGCCCCGGGACAGTACCAACTTCACCGTCCCCACGTCTCCGCTATAACAGGCCCAATGTAGGGTGTTGTTACCGTCCCTGTCCACCAGTGACACATCAGCTTCTTTACTCAGTAGCAGCTCCACCACATCTCTGTGTCCCTCCCATGCTGCATCCATCACCGGTGTCCAGCTTCTCCATCCTCCTTTACAGTTGACGTCCACCACGCCCTGGGACAGTATCAACTCCACCGCCCCCACGTCTCCTTTCACACAGGCCAATAGGAGGGTGTTGTTATCGTCATCGTCCACCAGTGACACATCCGCTCTTCTATTCAGCAAGAGCTCCACCACGTCTTTGTATCCCCCCAAGTGCTGCCTCCATCACAGGTGTCCGGTTCCACTCTCCTTTACAGTTGACGTCCACCTGTCCCAGATCCAGGACACGCTTCACCATGGCCATGTTCCCCTTCCGGCAGGCATCAAGGAGGGGGTTGGAGTCGTTCTGTGTCACTGTAACAGAAACTTGTACTCTGTACACGCGATGTCACAAACTATCAATACAATACAGGAAAGACTTGTACATTGTACACGTGATGTCATTGTCTATTAAAACAATACAACAAATACTTGTACATTGTACACGTGATGTCATTGTCTATCTATACAGCTAGTGATTGTACAATGTACACGTGATGTCACTGTCTGTTCAGCAAGAACTTGTACATTATACATGTGATATCACTGTATATCAATACAATACAGGAAATGCTTATACATTGTACACGTGATATCATTGTCTATCTATCCAGCAAGTACTTGTACATTCTACAGATGTTGTCCTTGTCTATCAATACAATACAGGAAATACTTGTACTTTGTACACGTGATGTCACTGTCTATCGATCCAATGCACACATTACTTGTACATTGTACACGTGATGTCACTGTCTATCAATACAATACAAGAAATACTTCTACATTGTACACTTGATGTCATTGTGTATCTATGCAACAAGTACTTGTACCATGTCACCTCCTTGACGTGGAACAATAACGTATCCTGATCTGTGATACAAGTGTCGACACTGGCGTGACATTCCAGTACCACAGTCCTACCTACTGCTCTCACCTCCTTGACGTGGAACAATAACTTATCCTGATCTGGGATACAAGTGTTGACACTGGCGTGACATTCCAGTACCACAGTCCTACCTGCTGCTCTCACCTCCTTGACGTGGAACAATAACTTATCCTGATCTATGATACAAGTGTTGACACTGGCGTGACATTCCAGCACCACAGTCCTGCCTACTGCTCTCACCTCCTTGACGTGGAACAATAACTTATCCTGATCTATGATACAAGTGTTGACACTGGCGTGACATTCCAGCACCACAGTCCTGCCTACTGCTCTCACCTCCTTGACGTGGAACAATAACTTATCCTGATCTGGGATACAAGTGTTGACACTGGCGTGACATTCCAGCACCACAGTCCTGCCTACTGCTCTCACCTCCTTGACGTGGAACAATAACTTATCCTGATCTATGATACAAGTGTTGACACTGGCGTGACATTCCAGCACCACAGTCCTGCCTACTGCTCTCACCTCCTTGACGTGGAACAATAACTTATCCTGATCTGTGATACAAGTGTTGACACTGGCGTGACATTCCAGTACCACAGTCCTGCCTACTGCTCTCACCTCCTTGACGTGGAACAATAACTTATCCTGATCTGTGATACAAGTGTTGACACTGGCGTGACATTCCAGTACCACAGTCCTGCCTACTGCTCTCACCTCCTTGACGTGGAACAATAACTTATCCTGATCTGTGATACAAGTGTTGACACTGGCGTGACATTCCAGCACCACAGTCCTGCCTACTGCTCTCACCTCCTTGACGTGGAACAATAACTTATCCTGATCTGGGATACAAGTGTTGACACTGGCGTGACATTCCAGCACCACAGTCCTGCCTACTGCTCTCACCTCCTTGACGTGGAACAATAACTTATCCTGATCTGGGATACAAGTGTTGACACTGGCGTGACATTCCAGTACCACAGTCCTGCCTACTGCTCTCACCTCCTTGACGTGGAACAATAACTTATCCTGATCTATGATACAAGTGTTGACACTGGCGTGACATTCCAGCACCACAGTCCTGCCTACTGCTCTCACCTCCTTGACGTGGAACAATAACTTATCCTGATCTGTGATACAAGTGTTGACACTGGCGTGACATTCCAGCACCACAGTCCTGCCTACTGCTCTCACCTCCTTGACGTGGAACAATAACTTATCCTGATCTGGGATACAAGTGTTGACACTGGCGTGACATTCCAGCACCACAGTCCTGCCTACTGCTCTCACCTCCTTGATGTGGAACTCTACCATCAGCTTCTCTCACTGTGGCGGCGGTTCCCCTCTCCTCCACGTCACTCGAGGCTGAAGAAAAACAGTTAGGTTTCAGAAACGACACACAGTAGTTCCATACATTATATTCAGTTTGTGTTTAGTATTATATATGAAATATCTGCAGTTTAGAATTGGAGTTAGTAACATTAAAACATGTGTGTATATTCTCACTGCCAATGTAGATATACTTGGATGCTAGATTTTTGTGGTACAAATACCTGCACAAGACCTATATATTATATCCAGGGTTTTTTTGTACTCGATCTTTATATTCTGTCATGTTGAAGTACTAGCTCTATGCATTACATTGAGTTGATGGTTTAATATCAGATCTACATACAATATATACAGTTGGTATATACTACTACTGGTTATGTACAGGTCTACTACTAAACATAACATATTCCATACAATACATTCAGTTGGTTTATAATACTACTGGTTATGTACAGGTCTACTACTAAACATGACATATTCCATACAATACATTCAGTTGGTTTATAATACTACTGGTTATGTACAGGTCTACTACTAAACATAACATATTCCATACAATACATTCAGTTGGTTTATAATACTACTGGTTATGTACAGGTCTACTACTAAACATAACATATTCCATACAATATATACAGCTGGTTAACATCCGGATCTACCCGCCACTGGAGCAGAGAATATGATGCTTAGAATATTGGACTTTATGTAATCTAAATTCTAACAGAGAATGGTCGTAATCTGTTCCACCTGCCCCTTGACAGCTTTCAATACATACACTCCTTGGCAAATACACAGGGATATATTTAGTTTTAACACAGGTATAATGATCTTATAATGGAATATGTTGGTGGTGTTATAATCATTTTGTGACAAAGACTTCATATAGTCAACTTCAAGAATATATTTTTTCTCATTTGCCGATTTGCAAGATTAGAGAAACAGGGTGTTGTTGTACAAAACAAGCTGAGCGCTAAGGTGATGGTAAGCCCCATACCTTAACATGGACCTGCGATTGTCATAGCGCTAAGGTGATAGTAAGCCCCATACCTTATCATGGACCTGCGATTGTCATAACGCTAAGGTGATAGTAAGCCCCATACCTTATCATGGACCTGCGATTGTCATAACGCTAAGGTGATAGTAAGCCCCATACCTTATCATGGACCTGCGATTGTCATAACGCTAAGGTGATAGTAAGCCCCATACTTTATCATGGACCTGCGATTGTCATAGGGCTAAGGTGATAGTAAGCCCCATACTTTAACATGGACCTGCGATTGTCATAGCGCTACTGACTGACTGAGTTTAGTTTTACGCCGCTTTTAGCAATATTCCAGCAATATCACGGTGGGGGACACCAGAAATGGGCTTAACATATTGTGCCCATGTGGGGAATCGAACCCGGGCCTTCGGCATGATGAGCCAACGCTTTAACCACTAGGCTACCCCACCGCCCCTGTCATAGCGCTAAGGTGATAGTAAGCCCCATACTTTAACATGGACCTGCGATTGTCATAGCACTAAGGTGATAGTAAGCCCCATACTTTAACATGGACCAGCGATTGTCATAGAGCTAAGGTGATAGTAAGTCCCATACTTTAACATGGACCAGCGATTGTCATGGCGCTAAGGTGATAGTAAGCCCCATACTTTAACATGGACCAACGATTGTTATAGCGCTAAGGTGATAGTAAGACCCATACTTTAACATGGACCAGCGATTGTCATAGTGCTAAGGTGATAGTAAGCCCCATACTTTAACATGGACCAGCGATTGTCATAGCGCTAAGGTGATAGTAAGACCCATACTTTAACATGGACCAGCGATTGTCATAGCGCTATGGTGATAGTAAGCCCCATACTTTAACATGGACCTGCGATTGTCATAGAGCTAAGGTGAGAGTAAGCCCCATACTTTAACATGGACCTGCGATTGTCATAGCGCTAAGGTGATAGTGAGCCCCATACTTTAACATGGACCTGCGATTGTCATAGCGCTCAGGTGATAGTAAGCCCCATACTTTAACATGGACCTGCGATTGTCATAGCGCTACTGACTGACTGAGTTTAGTTTTACGCCGCTTTTAGCAATATTCCAGCAATATCACGGGAGGGGACACCAGAAATGGGCTTAACATATTGTGCCCATGTGGGGAATCGAACCCGGGCCTTCGGCATGACGAGCCAACGCTTTAACCACTAGGCTACCCCACCGCCCCTGTCATAGCGCTAAGGTGATAGTAAGCCCCATACTTTAACATGGACCTGCGATTGTCATAGCACTAAGGTGATAGTAAGCCCCATACTTTAACATGGACCAGCGATTGTCATAGCGCTAAGGTGATAGTAAGTCCCATAGTTTAACATGGACCAGCGATTGTCATGGCGCTAAGGTGATAGTAAGCCCCATACTTTAACATGGACCAGCGATTGTTATAGCGCTAAGGTGATAGTAAGCCCCATACTTTAACATGGACCAGCGATTGTCATAGTGCTAAGGTGATAGTAAGCCCCATACTTTAACATGGACAAGCGATTGTCATAGCGCTAAGGTGATAGTAAGCCCCATACTTTAACATGGACCAGCGATTGTCATAGCGCTATGGTGATAGTAAGCCCCATACTTTAACATGGACCTGCGATTGTCATAGCGCTAAGGTGAGAGTAAGCCCCATACTTAAACATGGACCTGCGATTGTCATAGCGCTAAGGTGATAGTAAGCCCCATGCTTTAACATGGACCTGCGATTGTCATAGCGCTCAGGTGATAGTAAGCCCCATACTTTAACATGGACCTGCGATTGTCATAGCGCTAAGGTGATAGTAAGCCCCATACTTTAACATGGACCTGCGATTGTCATAGTGCTAAGGTGATAGTAAGCCCCATACTTTAACATGGACCAGGGTTTGTCATAGGGCTAAGGTGATAGTAAGCCCCATACCTTAACATGGACCAGCGATTGTCATAGCGTTAAGGCGATAGTAAGCCCCACACCTTAACATGGACGAGGGATTGTCATAGTGCTAAGGTGATAGTAAGCCCCATACCTTAACATGGATCAGGTATTGTCATAGGGCTAAGGTGATAGTAAGCCCCATACCTTAACATGGAACAGCGATTGTCATAGCGCTAAGGCAAGAGTAAGCCCCATACCTTAACATGGACCAGGGATTGTCATAGTGCTAAGGTGATAGTAAGCCCAATACTTTAACATGGACCTGCGATTGTCATAGCGCTAAGGTGATAGTAAGGCCCATACTTTAACATGGACCAGCGATTGTCATATCGCTATGGTGATAGTAAGCCCCATACTTTAACATGGACCAGGGTTTGTCATAGGGCTAAGGTGATAGTAAGCCCCATACCTTAACATGGACCAGCGATTGTCATAGCGCTAAGGCGATAGTAAGCCCCATACTTTAACATGGACCAGGGATTGTCATAGTGCTAAGGTGATAGTAAGCCCCATACTTTAACATGGATCAGGGATTGTCATAGGGCTAAGGTGATAGTAAGCCGTATACCTTAACATGGAACAGCGATTGTCATAGCGCTAAGGCAATAGTAAGCCCCATACCTTAACATGGACCAGGGATTGTCATAGCGCTAAGGTGATAGTAAGCCCAATACTTTAACATGGACCTGCGATTGTCATAGCGCTAAGGTGATAGTAAGCCCCATACTTAAACATGGACCAGGGATTGTCATAGGGCTAAGGTGATAGTAAGCCCCATACGTTAGCATGGACCAGGGATTGTCATAGGGCTAAGGTGATAGTAAGCCCGATACCTTAACATGGAACAGCAATTGTCATAGCGCTAAGGCGATAGCAAGCCCCATACCTTAACATGGACCAGGGATTGTCATAGGGCTAAGGTGATAGTAAGCCCATACTTTAACATGGACCAGCGATTGTCATAGCGCTAAGGCGCTAGTAAGCCCCATATCTTAACATGGACCATGGATTGTCATAGCGTTAAGATGATAGTAAGTCCCATATCTTTACATGGACCTGCGATCGTCATAGCGCTTAGGTGATAGTATTCCCCATACTTTAACATGGACCTGCGATTGTCATAGCGGTAAGGTGATAGTAAGTCCCATACTTTAACATGGACCTGCGATTGTCATAGCGCTCAGGTGATAGTAAGCCCCATACTTTAACATGGACCTCGCATTGTCATAGCTTAAGGTGATAGTAAGCCCCATACTTTAACATGGACCTGCGATTGTCATAGTGCTAAGGTGATAGTAAGCCCCATACTTTAACATGGACCTGCGATTGTCATAGCGCTAAGGTGATAGTAAGTCCCATACTTTAACATGGACCTGCGATTGTCATAGGGCTAAGGTAATTGTAAGCCCCATACTTTAACATGGACCTGCGATTGTCATAGCGCTAAGGTGATAGTAAGTACCATACTTTAACATGGACCTGCGATTGTCATAGGGCTAAGGTAATAGTAAGCCCCATACATTAACATGGATCAGCGATTGTCATAGTGCTAAGGCGATAGCAAGCCCCATACCTTAACATGGACCAGGGATTGTCATAGGGCTAAGGTGATAGTAAGCCCATACTTTAACATGGACCAGCGATTGTCATAGCGCTAAGGCGCTAGTAAGCCCCATATCTTTACATGGACCAGGGATTGTCATAGTGCTAAGATGATAGTAAGTCCCATATCTTTTCATGGACCTGCGATCGTCATAGCGTTTAGGTGATAGTATTCCCCATACTTTAACATGGACCTGCGATTGTCATAGCGCTAAGGTGATAGTAAGCCCCATACTTTAACATGGACCTGCGATTGTCATAGCGCTCAGGTGATAGTAAGCCCCATACTTTAACATGGACCTGCGATTGTCATAGCGCTAAGGTGATAGTAAGTCCCATACTTTAACATGGACCTGCGATTGTCATAGTACTAAGGTGATAGTAAGCCCCATACTTTAACATGGACCTGCGATTGTCATAGCGCTAAGGTGATAGTAAGTCCCATACTTTAACATGGACCTGCGATTGTCATAGGGCTAAGGTAATAGTAAGCCCCATACATTAACATGGACCAGCGATTGTCATAGCGCTAAGGTGATAGTAAGCCCCATACCTTAACATGGACCAGGGATTGTTATAGCGCTAAGACGATAGTAAGCCCCATACTTTAACATGGACCTGCGATTGTCATAGTGCTAAGGTGATAGTAAGCCCCATACTTTAACATGGACCTGCAATTGTCATAGCGCTAAGGTGATAGTAAGTCCCATACTTTAACATGGACCTGCGATTGTCATAGGGCTAAGGTAATAGTAAGCCCCATACTTTAACATGGACCTGCGATTGTCATAGCGCTAAGGTGATAGTAAGTCCCATACTTTAACATGGACCAGCGATTGTCATAGGGCTAAGGTAATAGTAAGCCGCATACATTAACATGGATCAGCGATTGTCATAGCGTTAAGGTGATAGTAAGTCCCATACTTTAACATGGACCAGCGATTGTCATAGCGCTAAGGTGATAGTAAGCCCCATACTTTAACATTAACCAGCAATTGTCATAGCGCTAAGGTGATACTAAGCCCCATACTTTAGCTTGGACCAGCGATTGTCATAGCGCTAAGGTGATAGTAAGCCCCATACTTTAACATGGACATGCGATTGTCATAGCGTTAAGGTGATAGTAAGGCCCATACCTTAACATGGACCAGCGATTGTCATATCGCTATGGTGATAGTAAGCCCCATACTTTAACATGGACCTGCGATTGTCATAGCGCTAAGGTGATAGTAAGCCCCATACTTTAACATGGACCTGCGATTGTCATAGCGCTAAGGTGATAGTAAGCCCCATACTTTACCATTGACCTGCGATTGTCATAGTGCTAAGGTGATAGTAAACTTTAACATGGACCTGCGATTGTCATAGCGCTAAGGTGATAGTAAGTCCCATACTTTAACATGGACCTGCGATTGTCATAGGGCTAAAGGTAATAGTAAGCCCCATACTTTAACATGGACCAGCGTTTGTCATAGTGCTAAGGTGATAGTAAGCCCTATACTTTAACATGGACCAGCGATTGTCATAACGCTACTTTGATAGTAAGCCCCATACCTTAACATGGACCAGCAATTGTCATAGCGCTAAGGTGATAGTAAGCCCCATACTTTAACATGGACCAGCGATTATCATAGCGTTAAGGTGATAGTAAACCCCATACCTTAACATGGACCAGCGATTGTCATAGCGCTAAGTTGATAGTAAGCCCCATACCTTAACATGGACATGCGATTGTCATAGCGCTATGGTGATAGTAAGCCCCATACTTGAACATGGACCTGCGATTGTAAAAGCGCTAAGGTGATAGTAAGCCCCATACTTTAACATGGACCTGCGATTGTAAAAGCGCTAAGGTGATAGTAAGCCCCATACTTTAACTTGGACCTGCGATTGTCATAGCGTAAAGGAGATAGTAAGGCCCATACCTTAACATGGACCAGGGATTGTCATAGGGCTAAGGTGGTAGTAAGCCCCATACCTTAACATGGACCAGGGATTGTCATAGCGTTAAGGCGATAGTAAGCCCCATACCTTAACATGGACCAGGGATTGTCATAGGGCTAAGGTGGTAGTAAGCCCCATACCTTAACATGGACCAGCGATTGTCATAGCGTTAAGGCGATAGTAAGCCCCATACCTTAACATGGACCTGCGATTGTCATAGCGTTATTGAGATAGTAAGTCCCATACCTTAACATGGACCTGCGATTGCCTTAGCGCTAAGTTGATAGTAAGCCCCATACCTTAACATGGACCTGCGACTGTCATAGGGCTAAGGTGATAGTAAGTCCGATACCTTAGCATGGACCAGCGATTGTCATAGCGCTAAGGTGATAGTAAGCCCCATACTTCAACATGGACCTGCGATTGTCATAGCGTTAAGGTGATAGTAAGCCCCATACTTTAACGTGGACCTGCGATTGTCATAGGGCTAAGGTGATAGTAAGTCCCATACCTTAACATGGACCAGCGATTGTCATAGTGCTAAGGTGATAGTAAGCTCCATACATTAACATGGACCTGCGATTGTCATAGCGTTAAGGTGATAGTAAGCCCCATACTTTAACATGGACCTGCGATTGTCATAGCGTTAAGTCCATAGTAAGTCCCATACTTTAACATGGACCTGCGATTGTCATAGGGCTAAGGTGATAGTAATCCCCATACCTTAATATGGACCAGCGATTGTCATAACGCTACATTGATAGTAAGCCCCATACCTTGACATGGACCTGCGATTGTCATAGGGCTAAGGTGATAGTAAGTCCCATACCTTAGCATGGACCAGCGATTGTCATAGTGCTAAGGTGATGGTAATCTCCATGCTTTAACATGGACCTGCGATTGTCATAGCGCTAAGGTGATAGTAAGCCCCATAGTTTAACATGGACCTGCGATTGTCATAGCGCTAAGTTAATAGCAAGCCCCATACTTTAACTTGGACCTGCGATTGTCATAGCGCTAAGTTGATAGTGAGCCCCATACCTTAACATGGACCTGCGACTGTCATAGGGCTAAGGTGATAGTAAGTCCGATACCTTAGCGTGGACCAGCGATTGTCATAGCGCTAAGGTGATAGTAAGCCCCATATCTTAACATGGACCATGGATTGTCATAGCGCTAAGATGATAGTAAGTCCCATATCTTTACATGGACCTGCGATCGTCATAGCGTTTAGGTGATAGTATTCCCCATACTTTAACATGGACCTGCGATTGTCATAGCGGTAAGGTGATAGTAAGTCCCATACTTTAACATGGACCTGCGATTGTCATAGCGCTCAGGTGATAGTAAGCCCCATACTTTAACATGGACCTGCGATTGTCATAGCGCTAAGGTGATAGTAAGTCCCATACCTTAACATGGACCAGGGATTGTTATAGCGTTAAGACGATAGTAAGTCCCATATCTTTACATGGACCTCCGATTGTCATAGCTTAAGGTGATAGTATTCCCATACTTTAACATGGACCTGCGATTGTCATAGCTAAGGTGATAGTAAGTCCCATACTTTAACATGTACCTGCGATTGTCATAGCGCCAGGTGATAGTAAGCCCCATACTTTAACATGGACCTCGCGATTGTCATAGCCTTAAGGTGATAGTAAGCCCCATACTTTAACATGGACCCGCGATTGTCATAGTGCTAAGGTGATAGTAAGCCCCATACTTTAACATGGACTCCGCGATTGTCATAGCTTAAGGTGATAGTAAGTCCCATACTTTAACATGGACCTGCGATTGTCATAGGGCTAAGGTAATTGTAAGCCCCATACTTTAACATGGACCTGCGATTGTCATAGCGCTAAGGTGATAGTAAGTCCCATACTTTAACATGGACCTGCGATTGTCATAGGGCTAAGGTAATAGTAAGCCCCATACATTAACATGGATCAGCGATTGTCATAGTGCTAAGGCGATAGCAAGCCCCATACCTTAACATGGACCAGGGATTGTCATAGGGCTAAGGTGATAGTAAGCCCATACTTTAACATGGACCAGCGATTGTCATAGCGCTAAGGCGCTAGTAAGCCCCATATCTTTACATGGACCAGGGATTGTCATAGTGCTAAGATGATAGTAAGTCCCATATCTTTTCATGGACCTGCGATCGTCATAGCGCTTAGGTGATAGTATTCCCCATACTTTAACATGGACCTGCGATTGTCATAGCGCTAAGGTGATAGTAAGCCCCATACTTTAACATGGACCTGCGATTGTCATAGCGCTCAGGTGATAGTAAGCCCCATACTTTAACATGGACCTGCGATTGTCATAGCGCTAAGGTGATAGTAAGCCCCATACTTTAACATGGACCTGCGATTGTTATAGTGCTAAGGTGATAGTAAGCCCCATACTTTAACATGGACCTGCGATTGTCATAGCGCTAAGGTGATAGTAAGTCCCATACTTTAACATGGACCTGCGATTGTCATAGTGCTACGGTGATAGTAAGCCCCATACTTTAACATGGACCTGCGATTGTCATAGCGCTAAGGTGATAGTAAGTCCCATACTTTAACATGGACCTCCGCGATTGTCATAGGGCTAAGGTAATAGTAAGCCCCATACATTAACATGGACCAGCGTTTGTCATAGCGCTAAGGTGATAGTAAGCCCCATACCTTAACATGGACCAGGGATTGTTATAGCGCTAAGACGATAGTAAGCCCCATACTTTAACATGGACCTGCGATTGTCATAGTGCTAAGGTGATAGTAAGCCCCATACTTTAACATGGACCTGCGATTGTCATAGCGCTAAGGTGATAGTAAGTCCCATACTTTAACATGGACCTGCGATTGTCATAGGGCTAAGGTAATAGTAAGCTCCATACTTTAACATGGACCAGGGATTGTCATAGGGCTAAGGTGGTAGTAAGCCCCATACCTTAACATGGACCAGCGATTGTCATAGCGCTAAGGCGATAGTAAGCCCCATACCTTAACATGGACCTGCGATTGTCATAGCGCCTATTGAGATAGTAAGTCCCATACCTTAACATGGACCTGTGATTGCCTTAGCGCCTAAGTTGATAGTAAGCCCCATACCTTAACATGGACCTGCGACTGTCATAGGGCTAAGGTGATAGTAAGTCCGATACCTTAGCATGGACCAGCGATTGTCATAGCGCTAAGGTGATAGTAAGCCCCATACTTCAACATGGACCTGCGATTGTCATAGCGCTAAGGTGATAGTAAGCCCCATACTTTAACGTGGACCTGCGATTGTCATAGGGCTAAGGTGATAGTAAGTCCCATACCTTAACATGGACCAGCGATTGTCATAGTGCTAAGGTGATAGTAAGCTCCATACCTTAATATGGACCAGCGATTGTCATAACGCTACATTGATAGTAAGCCCCATACCTTGACATGGACCTGCGATTGTCATAGGGCTAAGGTGATAGTAAGTCCCATACCTTAACATGGACCTGCGATTGTCATAGCGCTATGATGATAGTAAGCCCCATACCTTAACATGGACCTGTGATTGTCATAGAGCTAAGGTGATAGTAAGCCCCATACTTTAACATGGACCTGCGATTGTCATAGCGCTATGGTGATAGTAAGTTCCATACCTTAACACGGACCTGCGATTGTCTTAGCGTTAAGGTGATAGTAAGTCCCTTACTTTAACGCGGACCTGCGATTGTCATAGCTCTAAGGTGACAGTAAGTCCCACACTTTAACACGGACCTGCGATTGTCATAGCGTTAAGGTGATAGTAAGTCCCATACTTTAATACGGACCAGCGATTGTCATAGCGCTATCGTGATAGTAAGTCCCATACCTTAACACGGACCTGCGATTGTCATAGCGCTAAGGTAATAGTAAGCCCCATACCTTAACAAGGACCTGCGATTGTCATAGTGCTATGGTGATAGTAAGTCCCATACTTTAACATGGACCAGCGATTGTCATAGCGCTAAGGTGATAGTAAGGCCCATACTTTAACATGGACCTGCGATTGTCATAGCGCTAAGGTGATAGTAAGTCCCATACTTTAACATAGACCAGCGATTGTCATAACGCTAAGGTGATAGTAAGCCCCAAATTTTAACATGGACCTGCGATTGTCATAGCGCTAAGGTGATAGTAAGCCCCATACCTTAACATGGACATGCGATTGTCATAGCGCTAAGTTGATAGTAAGCCCCATACTTTAACATGGACCTGCGATTGCCAATGCTCAGGTGATAGTAAGCCCCATACCTTAACATGGACCTGAGAATGTCATAGCGCTAAGGCGATAGGAAGCCCCATACTTTAACTGGGACCAGGGATTGTCATAGCGCTAAGGTGATAGTAAGCCCCATACCTTAACATGGACCTGCGATTGTCATAGCGCTAAGGTGATAGTAAGCCCCATACTTTAACATGGACCTGCGATTGTCATAGCGCTAAGGTGATAGTAAGCCCCATACTTTAACATGGACCAGGGTTTGTCATAGGGCTATGGTGATAGTAAGCCCCATACCTTAACATGGACCAGCGATTGTCATAACGCTACATTGATAGTAAGCCCCATACCTTAACATGGACCAGCGATTGTAATAGAGCTAAGGTGATAGTAAGTCCCATACCTTAACATGGACCTGCGATTGTCATAGCGCTATGATGATAGTAAGCCCCATACTTTAACATGGACCTGCGATTGTCATAGCGTTAAGGTGATAGTAAGCCCCATACTTTAACATGGACCTGCGATTGTCATAGCGATATGGTGATAGTAAATTCCATACCTTAACAAGGACCTGCGATTGTCATAGCGCTAAGGTGATAGTAAGCCCCATACTTTAACATGGACCAGCGATTCTCATAGAGCTAAGGTGATAGTAAGTCCCATACTTTAACATGGACCAGCGATTGTCATAACGCTAAGGTGATAGTAAGCCCCAAATTTTAACATGGACCTGCGATTGTCATAGCGCTAAGGTGATAGTAAGCCTCATACCTTAACATGGACCTGCGATTGTCATAGCGCTAAGGTGATAGTAAGTCCCATACTCTAACATGGACCAGCGATTGTCATAGCGCTAAGTTGATAGTAAGCCCCATACTTTAACATGGACCTGCGATTGCCATAACGCTAAGGTGATAGTAAGCCCCATACCTTAACATGGACCTGAGAATGTCATAGCGTTAAGGCGATAGGAAGCCCCATACTTTAACTGGGACCATGGATTGTCATAGCGCTAAGGTGATAGTAAGCCCCATACTTTAACATGGACCAGCGATTGTCACAGCGTTAAGGTGATAGTAAGCCCCATACTTTAACATAGACCTGCGATTGTCATAGGGCTAAGGTGATAGTAAGTCCCATACTTTAACATGGACCAGCAATTGTCATAGCGCTAAGGTGATAGTAAGCCCCATACTTTAACATGGACCTGCGATTGTCATAGGGCTAAAGTGATAGTAAGTCCCATAACTTGACACAGACTAGCGATTGTCATAGCGCTAAGGTAATAGTAAGCCCCATACCTTAACAAGGACCTGCGATTGTCATAGCGCTATGGTGATAGTAAGTCCCATACTTTAACATGGACCAGCGATTGTCATAGCGCTAAGGTGATAGTAAGCCCCATACTTTAACATGGACCTGCGATTGTCATAGCGCTAAGGTGATAGTAAGTCCCATACTTTAACATGGACCAGCGATTGTCATAGCGCTATGGTGATAGTAAGTCCCATACTTTAACATGGACCAGCGATTGTCAAAGCGCTAAGGTGATAGTAAGCCCCATACTTTAACAGGGACCAGCGATTATCATAGCGCTAAGGTGATAGTAAGCCCCATACTTTAACATGGACCTGCGATTGTCATAGCGCTAAGGCGATAGTAAGCCCCATACTTTAACATGGACCTGCGTTTGTCATACCGCTAAGGTGATAGTAAGCCCCATACCTTAACATGGACCTGCGATTGTCATAGAGCTAAGGCGTTTGTAAGCCCCATACCTTAACATGGACCTGCGATTGTCATAGCGCTAAGGCGATAGTAAGCCCCATACTTTAACAGGGACCAGTGATTATCATAGCGCTCAGGTGATAGTAAGCCCTATACCTTAACATGGACCTGCGATTGTCATAGCGCTAAGGCGATAGTAAGCCCCATGCTTTAACATGAACCTGCGTTTGTCATAGCGCTAAGGTGATAGTAACCCCATACCTTAACATGGACCTGTGACTGTCATAGCGCTAAGGCTATAGTAAGCCTCGAACTTTAACATGGACCTGTGATTGTCATAGCGCTAAGGTGATAGTAAGCCCCATACTTTAACGTGGACCTGCAATTGTCATAGGGCTAAGGTGATAGTAAGTCCCATACCTTAACATGGACCTGCGATTGTCATAGCGCTAAGGTGATAGTAAGCCCCATAATTTAACATGGACCTGCGATTGTCATAGCCCTAAGGTGATAGTGAGTCCTATACTTTAACATGGACCTGCGATTGTCATAGCGCTAAGGTGATAGTAACCCCCATACTTTAACATGTACCTGCGATTGTCATAGCGCTAAGGTGATAGTAACCCCCATACTTTTAACATGGACCTGCGATTGTCATAGTGCTAAGGTGATAGTAACCCCCATACTTTAACATGGACTCCGCGATTGTCATAGTGCTATGGTGATAGTAACCCCCTTACTTTTAACATGGACCTGCGATTGTCGTGGCGCTTAAGGTGATAGTTAGTCCTATACTTTAACATGGACCTGCGATTGTCATAAGCTAAGGTGATAGTAACCCCATACTTTAACATGGACCTGTGATTGTCATAGCTATGGTGATAGTAACCCCATACTTTAACATGGACCTGCGATTGTCATAGCTAAGGTGATAGTAACCCCATACTTTAACATGGACCTGCGATTGTCATAGCACTAAGGTGATAGTAACCCCATACTTTAACATGGACCTGCGATTGTCATAGCGCTATGGTGATAGTAACCCCATACTTTTAACATGGATCTGCGATTGTCATAGCTAAGGTGATAGTAACCCCATACTTTAACATGGACCTGCGATTGTCATAGCCCTAAGGTGATAGTAACCCCATACTTTAACATGGACCTGCGATTGTCATAGCGCTATGGTGATAGTAACCCCCATACTTTAACATGGACCAGGGATTGTCATAACGCTAAGGTGATAGTAACCCCCATACTTTAGCATTGACCTGCGATTGTCATAGCGCTAAGGTGATAGTAACCCCCTTACTTTAACATGGACCTGCGATTGTCATAGGGCTAAGGTGATAGTAAGTCTCATACTTTAACATGGACCAGCGATTGTCATAGCGCTAAGGTGATAGTAAGCCCCATACTTTAACATGGACCTGCGATTGTCATAGGGCTAAAGTGATAGTAAGTCCCATAAATTGACACAGACCAGCGATTGTCATAGCGCTAAGGTAATAGTAAGCCCCATACTTTAACAAGGACCTGCGATTGTCATAGCGCTATGGTGATAGTAATTCCCATACTTTAACATGGACCAGCGATTGTCATAGCGCTAAGGTGATAGTAAGCCCCATACTTTAACATGGACCTGCGATTGTCATAGCGCTAAGGTGATAGTAAGTCCCATACTTTAACATGGACCAGCGATTGTCAAAGCGCTAAGGTGATAGTAAGCCCCGTACTTTAACATGGACCTGCGATTGTCATAGTGCTAAGGTGATAGTAAGCCCCATACTTTAACATGGACCCGCGATTGTCATAGCGCTATGGTGATAGTAACCCCCATACTTTAACACGGACCTGCGTTTGTCATAGCGCTAAGGTGATAGTAAGCCCCATACCTTAACATGGACCTGCGATTGTCATAGCGCTAAGGTGATAGTAACTCCCTTACTTTAACATGGACCTGCGATTGTCAAAGCGCTAAGGCGATAGTAAGTCTCATACTTTAACATGGACCTGCGATTGTCATAATGCTAAGGTGATAGTAAGCCCCATACTTTAACATGGACCAGCGATTGTCATAACGCTAAGGCGATTCTAAGCCCCATACCTTAACATGGACCTGCGATTGTCATAGCTTAAGGATGATAGTAAGCCCCATACTTTAACAGGGACCAGCGATTATCATAGCTCAGGTGATAGTAAGCCCCATACCTTAACATGGACCTGCGATTGTCATGGCGATGTTAAAGTAAGGGGTTACTATCATAGTCCTGTGACTGTCATAGCTAAAGGCGATAGTAAGCCCCATACTTTAACATGGACCTCGCGATTGTCATAGTGCTAAGGTGATAGTAACCCCATACTTTAACATGGACCTGCGATTGTCATAGCGCTAAGGTGATAGTAAGCCCCATAATTTAACATGGACCTGCGATTGTCATAGCCCTAAAGGTGATAGTGAGTCCTATACTTTAACATGGACCTCGCGATTGTCATAGCGCTAAGGTGATAGTAACCCCATACTTTAACATGTACCTCGCGATTGTCATAGCCTATGGTGATAGTAACCCCATACTTTAACATGGACTTGCGATTGTCATAGCGCTAAGGTGATAGTAACCCCATACTTTAACATGGACCTGCGATTGTCATAGTGCTAAGGTGATAGTAACCCCATACTTTAACATGGACTTGCGATTGTCATAGTGCTAAGGTGATAGTAACTCCCTTACTTTAACATGGACTTCGCGATTGTCGTGGCTTAAGGTGATAGTTAGTCCCTATACTCTAACATGGACCTGCGATTGTCATAGCGCTAAGGTGATAGTAAACCCCATACTTTAACATGGACCTGCGATTGTCATAGCCCTATGGTGATAGTAACCCCCATACTTTAACATGGACCTGCGATTGTCATAGCGCTAAGGTGATAGTAACCCCCATACTTTAACATGGACCTGCGATTGTCATAGCCCTAAGGTGATAGTAACCCCCATACTTTAACATGGACCTGCGATTGTCATAGCGCTATGGTGATAGTAACCCCCATACTTTAACATGGACCAGGGATTGTCATAACGCTAAGGTGATAGTAACCCCCATACTTTAGCATTGACCTGCGATTGTCATAGCGCTAAGGTGATAGTAAGCCCCATACTTTAACATGGACCTGCAATTGTCATAGCGCTAAGGTGATAGTAAGCCCCATACTTTAACATGGACCTGCGATTGTCATGACGCTAAGGTGATAGTAAGCCCCATACTTTAAAATGGAGCTGCGATTGTCATAGCGCTAAGTTGATAGTAAGCCCTATACTCTAACATGGACCTGCGATTGTCATAGCTCTAAAAGGCGATAGTAAGCCCATACTTTAACATGGACTCTTACGATTGTCATAGCTAAGGTGATAGTAACCCCATACTTTAACATGGACCTGCGATTGTCATAGTGCTAAGGTGATAGTAACCCCATACTTTAACATGGACCTGCGATTGTCATAGTGCTAAGGTGATAGTAACTCCCTTACTTTAACATGGACCTCGCGATTGTCGTAGCGCTAAAGATGATAGTTAGTCCTATACTTTAACATGGACCGCGATTGTCATAGCACTAAGGTGATAGTAACCCCATACTTTAACATGGACCTGCGATTGTCATAGCGATATGGTGATAGTAACTCCCATACTTTAACATGGACCTACGATTGTCATATAGCTTAAGGTGATCGTAACCCCATACTTTAACATGGACTTACGATTGTCATAGTGCTATGGTGATAGTAACCCCATACTTTAACATGGACTTACGATTGTCGTGAAGCACTAAGATGATAGTAAGTCCTATACTTTAACATGGACTTACGATTGTCATAGCACTAAGGTGATAGTAACCCCATACTTTAACATGGACCTGCGATTGTCATAGCTATGGTGATAGTAACCCCCATACTTTAACATGGACCTACGATTGTCATAGCACTAAGATGATCGTAACTCCCATACTTTAACATGGACTTACGATTGTCATAGCTAAGGTGATCGTAACCCCATACTTTAACATGGACCTGCGATTGTCATAAGCTAAGATGATCGTAACTCCCATACTTTAACATGGACTTACGATTGTCATAGCGCTAAGATGATAGTAACCCCATACTTTAACATGGACCTTACGATTGTCATAGCCCTAAGATGATCGTAACCCCATACTTTAACATGGACCTGCGATTGTCATAGCTAAGATGATCGTAACTCCCATACTTTAACATGGACCAGGGATTGTCATAGCGCTAAGGTGATAGTAACCCCATACTTTAACATTGACCTCCACGATTGTCATAGCACTAAGGTGATAGTAAGCCCCATACTTTAACATGGACCTGCAATTGTCATAGCACTAAGATGATCGTAAGCCCCATACTTTAACATGGACCTGCGATTGTCATAGCGCTAAGATGATCGTAACACCCCCATACTTTAAAATGGACTTGCGATTGTCATAGCACTAAGATGATAGTAACTCCTATACTCTAACATGGACTTACGATTGTCATAGCACTAAAGATGATAGTAAGCCCATACTTTAACATGGACTTACGATTGTCATAGCACTAAGATGATCGTAACTCCCATACTTTAACATGGACCTGCGATTGTCATAGTGCTAAGATGATAGTAACTCCCATACTTTAACATGGACTTGCGATTGTCATAGTGCTAAGATGATAGTAACTCCCTTACTTTAACATGGACTTACGATTGTCGTAGTGCTAAGGTGATCGTAAGTCCTATACTTTAACATGGACTTGCGATTGTCATAGCGCTAAGATGATCGTAACCCCATACTTTAACATGGACTTACGATTGTCATAGCGATATGATGATCGTAACCCCATACTTTAACATGGACTGCGATTGTCATAGCGCTAAGATGATCGTAACCCCATACTTTAACATGGACCTACGATTGTCATAGTGCTAAGATGATAGTAACCCCCTTACTTTAACATGGACCTCATGCGATTGTCGTATAGCTAAGGTGATAGTAACTCCTATACTTTAACATGGACTTACGATTGTCATAGCACTAAGATGATCGTAACTCCCATACTTTAACATGGACTTACGATTGTCATATAGCTAAGATGATCGTAACTCCCATACTTTAACATGGACTTACGATTGTCATAGCTAAGGTGATCGTAACTCCCATACTTTAACATGGACCTGCGATTGTCATAGCACTAAGGTGATAGTAACCCCATACTTTAACATGGACCTGCGATTGTCATAGCACTATGATGATAGTAACCCCATACTTTAACATGGACTTACGATTGTCATAGCTAAGGTGATAGTAACCCCCATACTTTAACATGGACCTACGACTGTCATAGCCCTAAGGTGATCGTAACCCCATACTTTAACATGGACTTACGATTGTCATAGCTAAGGTGATCGTAACCCCATACTTTTAACATGGACCAGGGATTGTCATAGCGCTAAGATGATAGTAACTCCCATACTTTAGCATTGACTTACGATTGTCATAGCACTAAGGTGATAGTAACCCCCTTACTTTAACATGGACTTACGATTGTCATAGGGCTAAGGTGATCGTAACTCATACTTTAACATGGACCAGCGATTGTCATAGCGCTAAGATGATCGTAACTCCCATACTTTAACATGGACTTACGATTGTCATAGGGCTAAGATGATAGTAAGTCCCATAAATTAACACAGACCAGCGATTGTCATAGCGCTAAGATGATCGTAAGCCCCATACTTTAACAAGGACTTACGATTGTCATAGCGCTATGATGATAGTAATTCCCATACTTTAACATGGACTTACGATTGTCATAGCACTAAGATGATAGTAACCCCATACTTTAACATGGACCTACGACGATTGTCATAGTGCTAAGATGATCGTAACTCCCATACTTTAACATGGACTTACGATTGTCATAGCACTAAGATGATCGTAAGCCCCATACTTTAACATGGACTTGCGATTGTCATAGTGCTAAGGTGATAGTAACTCCCATACTTTAACATGGACTTACGATTGTCATAGCAGCTATGATGATCGTAACCCCCATACTTTAACATGGACCTCACGTTTGTCATAGCACTAAGGTGATAGTAAGCCCCATACCTTAACATGGACTTACGCGATTGTCATAGCACTAAGGTGATAGTAACTCCCATACTTTAACATGGACCTGCACGATTGTCATAGCGCTAAGGTGATAGTAACTCCCTTACTTTAACATGGACCTGCGATTGTCAAAGCGCTAAGGCGATAGTAAGTCTCATACTTTAACATGGACCTGCGATTGTCATAATGCTAAGGTGATAGTAAGCCCCATACTTTAACATGGACCAGCGATTGTCATAACGCTAAGGCGATTCTAAGCCCCATACCTTAACATGGACCTGCGATTGTCATAGCGCTAAGGCGATAGTAAGCCCCATACTTTAACAGGGACCAGCGATTATCATAGCGCTCAGGTGATAGTAAGCCCCATACCTTAACATGGACCTGCGATTGTCATAGCGCATGTTAAAGTAAGGGGGTTACTATCATAGTCACCTGTGACTGTCATAGAGCTAAGGCTATAGTAAGCCTCGAACTTTAACATGGACCTGTGATTGTCATAGCGCTAAGGTGATAGTAACCTCCATACTTTAACATGGACCTGCGATTGTCATAGTGCTAAGGTGATAGTAACCCCCATACTTTAACATGGACCTGCGATTGTCATAGCGCTAAGGTGATAGTAAGCCCCATAATTTAACATGGACCTGCGATTGTCATAGCCCTAAGGTGATAGTGAGTCCTATACTTTAACATGGACCTGCGATTGTCATAGCGCTAAGGTGATAGTAACCCCCATACTTTAACATGTACCTGCGATTGTCATAGCGCTATGGTGATAGTAACCCCCATACTTTAACATGGACCTGCGATTGTCATAGCGCTAAGGTGATAGTAACCCCCATACTTTAACATGGACCTGCGATTGTCATAGTGCTAAGGTGATAGTAACCCCCATACTTTAACATGGACCTGCGATTGTCATAGTGCTAAGGTGATAGTAACCCCCTTACTTTAACATGGACCTGCGATTGTCGTAGCGCTAAGGTGATAGTTAGTCCTATACTCTAACATGGACCTGCGATTGTCATAGCGCTAAGGTGATAGTAAACCCCCATACTTTAACATGGACCTGCGATTGTCATAGCCCTATGGTGATAGTAACCCCCATACTTTAACATGGACCTGCGATTGTCATAGCGCTAAGGTGATAGTAACCCCCATACTTTAACATGGACCTGCGATTGTCATAGCCCTAAGGTGATAGTAACCCCCATACTTTAACATGGACCTGCGATTGTCATAGCGCTATGGTGATAGTAACCCCCATACTTTAACATGGACCAGGGATTGTCATAACGCTAAGGTGATAGTAACCCCCATACTTTAGCATTGACCTGCGATTGTCATAGCGCTAAGGTGATAGTAAGCCCCATACTTTAACATGGACCTGCAATTGTCATAGCGCTAAGGTGATAGTAAGCCCCATACTTTAACATGGACCTGCGATTGTCATGACGCTAAGGTGATAGTAAGCCCCATACTTTAAAATGGAGCTGCGATTGTCATAGCGCTAAGTTGATAGTAAGCCCTATACTCTAACATGGACCTGCGATTGTCATAGCGCTAAGGCGATAGTAAGCCCATACTTTAACATGGACCTGCGATTGTCATAGCGCTAAGGTGATAGTAACCCCCATACTTTAACATGGACCTGCGATTGTCATAGTGCTAAGGTGATAGTAACCCCCATACTTTAACATGGACCTGCGATTGTCATAGTGCTAAGGTGATAGTAACCCCTTACTTTAACATGGACCTGCGATTGTCGTAGCGCTAAGGTGATAGTTAGTCCTATACTTTAACATGGACCTGCGATTGTCATAGCGCTAAGGTGATAGTAACCCCCATACTTTAACATGGACCTGCGATTGTCATAGCGCTAAGGTGATAGTAAGTCCCATTCTTTAACATGGACCAGCGATTGTCATAGCGCTATGGTGATAGTAAGTCCCATACTTTAACATGGACCAGCGATTGTCAAAGCGCTAAGGTGATAGTAAGCCCCATACTTTAACAGGGACCAGCGATTATCATAGCGCTAAGGTGATAGTAAGCCCCATACTTTAACATGGACCTGCGATTGTCATAGCGCTAAGGCGATAGTAAGCCCCATACTTTAACATGGACCTGCGTTTGTCATACCGCTAAGGTGATAGTAAGCCCCATACCTTAACATGGACCTGCGATTGTCATAGCGCTAAGGCGATTGTAAGCCCCATACCTTAACATGGACCTGCGATTGTCATAGCGCTAAGGCGATAGTAAGCCCCATACTTTAACAGGTACCAGCGATTATCATAGAGCTCAGGTGATAGTAAGCCCTATACCTTAACATGGACTCTGCGATTGTCATGTTAGCTAAAGGCGATAGTAAGCCCCATGCTTTAACATGAACCTGCGTTTGTCATAGCGCTAAGGTGATAGTAACCCCATACCTTAACATGGACCTGTGACTGTCATAGCGCTAAGGCTATAGTAAGCCTCGAACTTTAACATGGACCTGTGATTGTCATAGCGCTAAGGTGATAGTAACCTCCATACTTTAACATGGACCTGCGATTGTCATAGTGCTAAGGTGATAGTAACCCCCATACTTTAACATGGACCTGCGATTGTCATAGCGCTAAGGTGATAGTAAGCCCCATAATTTAACATGGACCTGCGATTGTCATAGCCCTAAGGTGATAGTGAGTCCTATACTTTAACATGGACCTGCGATTGTCATAGCGCTAAGGTGATAGTAACCCCCATACTTTAACATGTACCTGCGATTGTCATAGCGCTATGGTGATAGTAACCCCCATACTTTAACATGGACCTGCGATTGTCATAGCGCTAAGGTGATAGTAACCCCATACTTTAACATGGACCTGCGATTGTCATAGTGCTAAGGTGATAGTAACCCCATACTTTAACATGGACCTGCGATTGTCATAGTGCTAAGGTGATAGTAACCCCTTACTTTAACATGGACCTGCGATTGTCGTAGCGCTAAGGTGATAGTTAGTCCTATACTTTAACATGGACCTGCGATTGTCATAGCGCTAAGGTGATAGTAACCCCCATACTTTAACATGGACCTGCGATTGTCATAGCGCTATGGTGATAGTAACCCCCATACTTTAACATGGACCTGCGATTGTCATAGCGCTAAGGTGATAGTAACCCCCATACTTTAACATGGACCTGCGATTGTCATAGCCCTAAGGTGATAGTAACCCCCATACTTTAACATGGACCTGCGATTGTCATAGCGCTATGGTGATAGTAACCCCCATACTTTAACATGGACCAGGGATTGTCATAACGCTAAGGTGATAGTAACCCCCATACTTTAGCATTGACCTGCGATTGTCATAGCGCTAAGGTGATAGTAAGCCCCGTACTTTAACATGGACCTGCAATTGTCATAGCACTAAGGTGATAGTAAGCCCCATACTTTAACATGGACCTGCGATTGTCATGACGCTAAGGTGATAGTAAGCCCCATACTTTAAAATGGAGCTGCGATTGTCATAGCGCTAAGTTGATAGTAAGCCCTATACTCTAACATGGACCTGCGATTGTCATAGCGCTAAGGCGATAGTAAGCCCATACTTTAACATGGACCTGCGATATCGTGAGTATAATTTGCTTCAGAAGTATTACAGCTGTTCGATGTTGTTTGTAAACAAATTAAATCTGGACCAAATAACCCAGTGATTATCACCATGCGATGCAATAACAGAGCATGTGTTTATGAATTACTATGAAATAGTGATGATACCAGATGTTCACGAAAGGTGGGCGTATCCTGCCCCACCGGTGACACCCGTCATAAACACGTGCTAAGTCTAGTCAGTTGTTCACCTGAAATTATTCTGGAACATATGATAAAAGTCAAAATAGGGAATTGCTGCGGACATCATTTTCGTCACTGATGCATTACGTTTGGAAATTTCTTCCACATGTACACCATACAACTCCTTGAACAAAGGCATCGTTTATCCATGGGGACCATTGATAGCATTTATGCACCTTGCATGTTGAAGACGGTGTTATACGTGTTGCCAACTCCACCATGAACAATCCCTGCAGAGTAAGCTGTCCCTATGGGTCCTTGTATATTTGATGTAACCTGGATATTCTGGGGACTGGGCTGAGGAGGGTTGCGGTTGTTGTTCTGATTACTCATGGTAGTAATGGTCGGTCGTGGTCTGCCGGAACTATCTAGAACAGAAACAAGATGCGTTATGTCATCGTAGTATAGACACCTTAATTAAATCATTACATACCACAATGGGCTTACACTTTGTGCTTTGATTCTGACGTTGCATTTATTCACATTTTCCACTGAAGCACTGCTATTCTCATGTTATATATCTTAAAGAAGTTGTATATCTAGTTTGTCCCTTTAGTATCTGTGATTGCTTACAACCTGCCCCCATATCAAGATATAGCCCTGTGATGATTGATGCAAGTTAACTTGACAATAACATGATCTGTACACAATACAGTATGCTTGCTCATATCCAAACTCTCTACATGTTCTGGACTCCTGTTATACATACATATGAGTTCATTCTCGACATGTAATGAATGCGTATATTCAACAGTTGAAATTACATCGTAATAATATTCTGTACAAACACAAGTGTGTTTTATCTGGACGTGTATCTAAATCACGTGTTAACACTTAAAGTTACATGGATGACCTATAATAATATTCTCCTGTACAAACACAAGTGTGTTTAGTCTGAGGACGTTTATCTCAATCACGTTTTAACACTTACAGTTACATGGATGACCTATAATAATATTCTCCTGTACAAACACAAGTGTGTTTAGTCTGAGGACGTTTATCTCAATCACGTTTTAAAACTTACAGTTACATGGATGACCTATAATAATATTCTCCTGTACAAACACAAGTGTGTTTGCTCTGAGGAGGTTTATCTCAATCACGTGTTAACACTTTCAGTTACATGGATGACCTATGATAATATTCTCCTGTACAAACACAAGTGTGTTTGCTCTGAGGAGGTTTATCTCAATTACGTGTTAACAATGACAGTTACATGGATGACCTATACTAATATTCTCCTGGAGAAACACAAGTGTGTTTAATCTGAGGAGGTTTATCTCAATCACGTGTTAACACTTACAGTTACATGGATGACCTATGATAATATTCTCCTGGAGAAACACAAGTGTGTTTAATCTGAGGAGGTTTATCTCAATCACGTGTTAACACTTACAGTTACATGGATGACCTATAATAATATTTTCATGTACAATCACAAGGGTGTTTAGCCTGGAAGGTTAGCTTAATCTTCTGTTGACACTTACAGTTGCCTCGATGACCTATGAAAATATTCTCTTGTAACTACACGTCTGTGTTTAGTCTAGAGGTTTATCCCAATCACGTGTTAACACTTACAGTAACATGGATGACCTACCTCGGGTATGTCGTACTTGGGGATCTGAAGCCGCTGCTCAGTTGGACACCCACTAGCTTGATTCGAACTAATGTTGTCGCTACCTTAAAAAGTGAAAACGATCCAGAATATGTCTGTGTGGCAGAATATCCAACCCTGAAAAACACCAAAAAAAATTCAAATACAGAAAACAACTGTGCACATCAAGCCAACAACTGTGCAAAGATAACAACTATTGTGTAAATAGAGACAACTATTGTGTAAATAGAGACAACTATTGTGTAAATAGAGGCAACTTCTGAACAAGTATAGACAACTACTGGGTACACATAGCCAACAACTGTGCAAACATAACAACTATTGTGTAAATAGAGACAACTTCTGTACAAATATAGACAACTACTGGGTACAGATAGCCAACTACTGTGCAAAGATAGTCAACTACTCTGCAAATAAAGACAATAACTCTGCAAATATAGACAACTACTCTGCAGATGATAAGAGTTTGCACAAGAAGTTTGATGGTATCCAAGGTCATAAGATTTTCCCAATACTGAGCGTATGAAGAGAGCAGTTCCTGCATACGGAGCTGGCATGCTCTTCCTTGAGTCATGGTAGACTGGAAAATAACTCCAAGATTTCTTTTGGGGTGTCACTGACAGAACATGCTCTAGCAGTAATAGAAGGCTGAGGGTTCATTGTTGCCAGCTGATGTCGAGTGCCCTGTGTTAGAAAGTCGAGTTACAGGTAGTTGGAACTCATCCATGACAGGATATCTGTCAGGAAGGCTTCAACTGTTTTGATGGCATTTCCTACTGCAGCCGGGACAATTGAGAGGTTCGATTGATTGTCGTCAGCATAAAGATAGAAGTGCAGTTCAGTTATTTGTTTCCTGCCCATAGCTTCTAGGATGTCATTGTAGACACGGCCCAAAGCTGTCTCGATGCTGTGGCTGGTGTGGTATGCTGACTGGAAGGATTCCTGAAGATTATGTTCCGCAAGATGAGATTTAAGCCTGGAAGCAACAGTTTTTTCAAGACACTTGAATTGGCGGTTCGAGACTGGTCGATAGCTTTTCAGGATTCGTATTAGATTTGATTTCTTGAGGACTGGTATGACATGAGCGTGTTTGAAGGCAGATGGAACACTGCCTGGGTCCAGAGACGTGTTGATGATGGCAGGTAACACGCCCCAAAGCATCACTAGGCGCTTTCACAAGCCGAGTAGATAATTTATAGTCCAGAGACTTTCACGGAGAATCTTTGACGATCCGACGGCCTCCGGCCACAGAAGCTGGTGTTAAGAGATCCAGTGGCTTACTGTGAAATGTCTGTTCAAATTCATGCAGTGACGTTGTATAAGACTGAATGTTGGCTCTTACTTCTTGATTTTGTCTAGGGGGCGGTGGGGTAGCCTAATGGTTAAAGCGTTGACTCGTCACGCCGTAGACCCGTGTTCGAAACCCCACATGGGCACAATGTGTGAAGCCCATTTCTGGTGTCCCCCGCCTTGATGTTACTTGAATATTGCTAAAAGCGGCGTAAAACCAAACTCAGTCAGTCAGTGATTTTGTCTAGGGTCCATGCAGGTAGCAAAAACAATGTAAGTCCCCATGATCCTAGTATAGCGATCTACTTTCAGTTGTTGGCGATCTATAGCCTGTTTTTATAGTGTTAATAGTAAGAAAGATTTAGAATAATAAACCGGTTTTATATTCATATTTGTGATCTGCTAGTGGTTTTCACTGTCCTTCGTGTTGACAGATCTATATAATTCAACTATGTATTTATCATGTATTTAGAAATTGCTTTAGTCACGATATGGCTGAAATATCGCTGATGTAACGTAAACTCACTCACTCACTCACTCACTCACACTTAATGTTGTCACTGAAGGAAGATGCACACCTGTTGGCAAGTTCAGGCTCATCTGTGAGAGCAGGGGGCTTCTGGTCCTGGGAACATGGAGAAGTTCACCTAGAAGACTGTGCAATTCCTCAAAGTCGTGCTAGTTATGAGTGACAGTGTTTCGGACAAACACTGCCTTTGCTGAAGCTAGCGAGGAATTCAGTTCATTACGACCTTGTTTATACAGCTGCCGATGCACTCCAAATTTGCTTTTCCTCTAGACTTTTTATTACCCTGACATCGTCATTGTACCACTGAGTATTTGGTCTAACAACAAAACTTCTTTTTTTTCTTAGGTCCATGTTTGTCAAGCATGTTGGTAAGACAAGTTTCAAGTCGTTAGACTTTTTCTTCAACATAACCTTCAGTGCAGTAATCAATGTTAGTCGTCATGTCCATAGAGAACTAAGAAACATCAAGGTTCCTGTTTTCCCTATAGGTGACAGATCTAAGATGATGGCCAGGTTTACAGGTGTTGAGCGGACAGTTTATATCGAAGTGATCAGAGATAAACCTGTTAGTTACCATCAATGACTTGGAGGAACGTGTCAAGGTCACGGGATATGATGAGGTCCAGAGTATGAGCACATCTGTGAGTGGGTTCTGATTGTACAAGGAAAGCAACTCTTTGAAGTGCTGTGCTTGGCAGTTGGAATACACATCAACGCGAATTACAAGATGACCTTGATCTGTCATCAAAAACATCAGAGAACTCATTCAGGAAGTCATCGAATGTAACCTTATGATGTCTTGATATTGGAGGGCGATATATACATATCATCCGCCGCACAGTCATTCTTCAGATTGAAAGTTGACTGCATAAAATCGAAGGTTTTTCTAGACTTGATGTCAGTTAGGTTAGATTTGAGACAGCTTTTAAACCGTACTGCAGCACTTCCTCCAGTCCCGACGAGTTTTCTAGCCTGAGAGATGTCATACCCTGCAGGGAGAATTTCAGTTAATACAGACTCATCACGACCTTCGAGACAGGGCGAGGTTAAAAGTTGGTGGGCTTTTTTATTTCCATTGCAGATTTTTCTAGCAATGCGTTTAGGATAACGTTCGCGTTTACCTCCTCTTGATCTAGGCTTAGAACAACGCACACTGGCAATTCCAAGCTGTTTGAGATGTTTCCATAGTGTAGTTGTGGCAAGGTAAGCTATCTCTGGTCACACTAGTCATTCTTTCATAACAATAGACACGTAACTGACTGGTGAATCATCCCCAGATGTATAAGCGTGACAAGATAACCTGTCTCTGCCCACACTAGCCATTGTTTCGCAACAATAGACAATTGCCTGGCTGGTGAGTCATCTCCAGATGTATATCAATCAATCAATCTTTATTCAGAACTGAAGGCCATTGTACAGGTATATACAAAGTTCAAAAGCAGAGTGGATTTCTCTTCGACGTAGCATGATATATAAACAAAGCAAAATTTCCAATAAATATACGATTAGAAATTGACAATAGTTGGATAAATTTATGTTTTGACGGTTGTTTAGGTGTGACAAGATAAGCTGTCAGTGGCCACACTAGCCATTGTTTCACAACAATAGACAAGGCCCTGGCTGGTGAGTCATCCCCAGATGTTCAGGTGTGACAGGTAATCTGTCAGTGGCCCATTCTTTCACAATAATAGATAAGTCCCTGACCGGTAAGTCATCCTCGGATTTATAGGTGTAACAAGGTAAGCTGTCAGTGGCAACCTTAGCCATTGTTTCACAACAACAGACAAGTCCCTGACTGGTGAGCCATCCTCGGATGTATAGGTGTGACAATTTAAGTTATCAGTGGCAACACTAGCCATTGTTTCACAACAATAGACAAGTCCCTCACTGGTGAGTCAACTCCAGGCGTATAGGAGTGACAAGATCACCTGTCTCTGCCCACACTAGCCATTGTTTCACAACAAAAGACAAGTCAATGGCTGGTGAGTCATCCCCAGATATATAGACGTGACAAGGAAAGCTGTCAGTGGCCACACTAGCTATTGTTTCACAATAATAGACAAGTCCCTGGCTGGTGTGTCATCTCCAGATGCATAGGTGTGACAAGGTAAGCTGTCAATGGCCACACTAGCTATTGTTCGCAACAATAGACGATTCCCTGGCTTGTGAGTCATCTCCAGACGTATAGGTGTGACAAGGTAAGCTGTCAATGGCCACACTAGCCATTGTTTCACAACAATAGACAAGTCACTGGCTGGTGAGTTATCTCCAGACGCATAGGTGTGACGAGGTAAGCTGTCAGTTGCCCATTGTTTCACAACAATAGACAAGTCCCTGGCTGGTGAGTTATCTCCAGACGTATAGGTGTGACAAGGTAAGCTGTCAGTGGCTTCCACAGCAAAAATAACTTAGTTTCCATTGTTGCGGAAACCTAATGGATACTGGGTAATGTAGGTTTCTGCTAGATTTCAGTATCCGGAAACAGACAATGCGAGTTTCCGCATAGTTTACAATACTGAAACTAACAAATCTAGGTTTCTACAACTGAAACTGTCTTTATGAGTTTCCATTTAGTTTCAGGTCGCTGAAACATTCATAGCAAAATGACCTAGTTTCCATTGTTGCGGAAACCTATTGGATGCTGGGTAATGTAGGTTTCAGCTAGGTTTCTGTACCCGGAAACTGACAAGTCTGTTGGATTCAGCTTAGATGAAATGGCAAATTTAGCTTTGTGCTGTTCCATTGGGGGACTATATTTATTTACTGTTACACTTGCAAAAAAAATTCTATATACAGAATCCAGCTAGGGTCCATGCAGGGAGCAAAAGCAATAGCCCATTTTGATACTGTACTGTTAAAGTGTTTATGGTTATATGCTAGTGTACATTTGTGATAGACTAGTTATTTTACTGTCCTTCGCAGACAGGTAAGTAAATAGTTTGTTTTTTATATAATTTAAATTTACGAGGTTAGTTTCAGCGACTGGAAACTACCGGAAACTAACAAGTTAGTTTCCAGAAATGGAAATTTACAGGAAAGTATCATTGGTAGTTTTCATTGCATAAAGCAGCTGGAAACCATCATTGGTGGGAACTAGAATGAAACGAACGTAGAGGCAATTACTCCATACATACCAGTATATACAGCATATATCTAGAAACCTACATTAACCTACGCTAAACTGTCTATGTATTCCATGTATATAACTTTCAGTGTAATGATCTCAGTGTTTGTGTACACCAGAATTCAAATAAAAGATACTGTCTCATGAAACAAGATTAATTTCAGGAAAAGTTAAACCATATTGCGGAAACTTAAGATTCTACTTTTTCTCTTTTACGTTTTGTTAGGTGCACTCACAGATGCCTTAAACTTATAAATTACTGAAAAACCGGTAAGGCGGGAGACGGTGATTTCGTAGACAAAACCAGTTCGTAGACGCGGTGAATTCGTAACCAAAACCGGTTCGTAGACGGTGATTTCGTAGACGTGTATAAATAATTGAATATATAGTATATATTAAAGGTCACATAAACCCTAGGGGGTACAAATACATAAATCACTAACTGGCATCGTTATAAATGAAACCCCGTCATTAAAACTACTCATTTCGACCTTTAATTGACTTAAATCGACCTTTTTGACAACAGTGCACAATTCTCACCCGCGAACGAAATTTCAACCAATCAGAGCGGCTCGCCTCTGTGACGTCATATGAGGAATAGCTTTGAGGGCCGATGCAGAATTCATCTACATTTTAGGGGTTAAATTATCTTGTTTACAGGCTTGTATAAACCTGAAATCGTGACAATTGTTGTGGAAAATGAAAGCTATATGTTCTCACAATCTACTGTCATTTAATTTTGTCTCCTGCTTTGCCTAGTTTCCGAGTTACAACTTGTTTTCATAGACGATTCTGTCAAAATCGATTGGTGTCGTTAGGCCCTATTTGTATAATGACTGATCCAAATTGATCCCATTTCTGTGTTTTTTTACCTCGATATTTAATCATGTCATGTAAAAATCTGTTTGTATTCTCAAAACAGTGTCGGCCCATAAGTTTTCACATGCAATACAGCAATTAATACTCCCTTGTTGTAACCCGTGTTAGGTGGTATAAACCTACACATGTTATTTGTCATCATTCACTTGATGGTCAGTTAATGAATTTATAACAGGTATAACTAGTGGTAACACACATAGATTACCCGACAAAGGTTCCCATTTGGCATTTCTTGTGTCTGGAGTAAATATTCAACATTATAAACATCGATCAAAGGATTAACCGATAACACGCTGATTGATTAATTACGTTTATCTTACACAGCGGAATTGTCAAAAGGTAGTGTTTATGTATGTAGATTTACTAATTTATACTGAATACACTCTGTCGTGTCGGTGTCTGCGTAAAAACAACGCCCTTCTTTCAAAGGATTAACCGGCAATACATTGATTGATTGCCCATTATTGGCTAATTAAATTACTGTTTTTAAAGAAAGGCGGACATTATGCAATTAGTTGCCAGGTGTGCTATCTTGGGTGACCAATGAGACTATACACCAATACCTGAAAAGATTTATCACTTTTTCGTTTATTAAACTGTTAAAAGACACATCATTTGGAACAGTTTTGTGGATATTGATGCATACATTCCTCGAACAAGGTAATGGCCTGATATTGTTCCTATAACTTTAATCTGTTTTAATTTTAATGTTTGCATTTTGTTTTTATTCATTTGTCGTAGCATTCAACAGAATCATTGTTTTCGCCGTGAAGTGTAATGAGACTGACAACATGCATTAGGGTGTGTGTGCGAATTATGATTCACATTGGCAAACTATAAAATGTCTAGATATTACAGTTCTGTTATAAATTCACTATAAGTATCAGCAGATCGTCTGCTTTTTATTTAGTTTCAAAATGCATACAAGCATGATAATAAACTAATTAGGATTATAAGACCAAATATAAAGACGCACATTGACTAGTATCTACATACTGGTGAGTGGACATTAACCATGGGAATGTAGCAAGAAAGTTATCGCGCAGTATTGTGACTTCGACCCCCACCTCGCTTCCGTGGAAGAAATCGTTATGTTATAAGTTGTGTCATGCAAAATCCGTTTGGTTATGATTCCAATACATATTTAACTACGAGAAGAAAGTAGTCTTGATTTTATAACTTAATGAAAACAAACTATAATCTCATTAATTCTAACAGATTTTTTTATTTTTAAAAATTGCGGCGCCCTGTCGGGAACATCCGCCAGTCTGAGGATAAATGGTATTTAGGTTTGTTTTCACCGAGTTACAAAATCAAAACTACTTTCTACTGGTAGTAAAATATGTATTTTATTGATGGCCAATAGGAGTTTGCATGACATAGCGTATCACATAACAATTTCTCTGGTGGCAGCGAGGTGGGTGTCAATATAATACTACTTACAATATTATTGTTACTTCGACCACAACCTCACTTCCGAGGAAGAAATCGTTATGTTACAAGTTGTGTCATAGAAAATCTTTATGGTCATCAATCATATGCATATTTTACTACAACTAGTACGTAGTTTTGATTCTTTAACTTCCGTGAAGCGATCGGAACACAAGTAAGATATCGTTTCAGGCTTCCACAACGCTCGCTTCGCACTCACAAACATAACCCATTTAGCACGAACTGCGGGGTCCTGTGGAAATCTGTGCATGGGGACACCATCGCCCGACCCCTAGGAGCAATTGACGACAAAGCAACGATTCGGCATGTCGTCGTTGATGTCGAGAAATCATCAAAATGATGAGCGTGCTACACATTTTCTATACAACTAACTGAAAATCGTTCCTCATATGACGTCACTGCAGTGCTCTGGCGACAGAGTTACGTAACCTGTCTGTGGTTTCGTTGGCGGGCGAGAGGGAAGCAGGCGACCTTTTGGCCACTTTTAATCGCTCGGTATTAATTAACCACAAGTTTTTTAAAGAATAAATTTGGTGTTCCGCATAAGACTAACCACAAATCTTTCATATGTAATGGTTAAAAGAGTAACAAAAAAACAAAGTTTAGTGGTTCTTTAAGTTTGATTTATACTTAGATGTTACTTAGAATATTTATAACGAAGTTGTTATGCTTTGTTTTCAGTGATACGAAACTAAGGGCAGCTAAAGACTCAAGGAAATTGTGAATGAATATTTTCCCGTATGCTTTGTTTTCAGTGATACGAAACTAAGGGCAGCAGAGGACACAGCTGGTTGATGCAGAATGATTTGTTTTACCTTCTTGAGGTTTATATACCATAAGTGTGTGTACAGGTAAACTTTGTCGGCGGATTAGACAAAATTAGTCTACTTATCATAATTGCCGACTGGTTTCATTGTTGTGGGAGGATTAACAGGTTTCACTGAGTTGTTGTGAATGTTAATAAGGAAGTGGTGAGTTGTTTTGATTGCGAAATACTCTGTGTGGGAGATATAAGTGTTTTCTTAAGAAGTGTTTTCTGCTACTTCTCTGCTGGTCTGCGTAGTTAAACGTTGAATGACGATACTTACCTAACACATATCTTTTAATTTTACACAACTGAATTTAATATATTAGCGGCCTATGATTTGTCGGAATTTGTGACATGGACCACTGTGAAGCATATTTTGTTATTTTATTATTTAAGGATATTTTCACCGCCGATCATACTTACCTGATACATTTTATTTATTTCACAAAATGCAAACACTTTTCGTCGATTTTCTTCATCATTGAGGATGAACTTTTCCCATTTTAATAACGTCTCCAATAGGTTTCAGATACCCAGTGGCGTTCCATTTGTAATTTTTCTCAAAGTGATACATACTAATACAACTAACTGGGAGTGGTTATGCACATTGCACATAACTGTACTAAAAAGGACAATAGTTTCGTAAATGTTCAATAAAGAACATAATACAGGCTACAACAAATTATACAGTAAACTTATACACATAAAATATTTTTAAGTTTAACTTCATCTGCCAGTGGTGAAAAATGTTAGTGTTGAAAGAAAATGAAGTCAATGTACGTTTTGACTTCTAATTATGGCATTATCATTATTGATCCATTATCATATTAATAAGCACTAAATTTATAAAATGGCTTTCTAGATATGTCATAGAGTAATTTCACAAGTAATTTCACTGACAACACTGAAAAACTACTATGGATAACGTTCGTTAAGAAAATATTAAATAACTGTGGATTAGGTGATATATTTGACAATCCGTTTATGTGTTCTTCACGGTGGTTAGCTTCAAAAGTTGAAGAGATATTGAAAGACCAGTTCCTGCAGAACTGGCATAGTTCCATTATTGAAAGCCCGAAAGGTGCGTACTATAAAATGTTTAAAGAAAATATAAGTTTTGAAAAATACCTTTGTCTACCAAAACACGTCTATTACCCAATCTTGAAATTTAGAACAACAAATCACAACTTACCAGTTGAAACTGGACGTTGGTCCGATACCCCAAGAGTGGAACGTTTGTGCCATCTATGTAATTCCCCGGCGGTTGGTGAAGAGTTCCACTATCTCTTCAGGTGTGAAGCCCTTCTCCAGCCACGGTCTATACACATACGTAAAGATCTCTACGAATGGCCTAATATGTTCAAGCTAAAAAAATGTTTATCTAGCACCAGAGTAAAAAATGTGAAGGCCTGTCTAAATTCATCAACATCATCTTCAGACTAGTTGCAGCTGCATGAGAATATTGCTAACTTACTTTGTCATATTTCATTGAAAATTTCACTATATATATATATGTATTTACCTTATATTGCTGTCATCTTGATTGATTATATTATCATATGCGAATTTATATTGTACTTTTCTTATGTACCACCGTTGGTGGGTTCTCTTGAGAATAAACTGTCTGGGAATCAGGGAATCAGTTTACAACCTGAAAAAAACTAAGAGATCTTGTTGGGCACGGCCCTGGATTGCCAGAAGAGGAGAGGTGGGGGCTTATAACTCATTAGTACATGTTGTTTGTGGAATGATTTTGTTGAATGCTACAAGAAAAATAAAAACAAAATACAGATATCAAACTTAAAAACACCTAACGTTATAACAGAAATAATGGGCTATTACCTTGTTCGAGAAAGGTATCCATCAGTATCCACATAATGGAACGATATGCCATTCATCTGCAGCTGCCCCCCAAAACTGATCCATGTCACGTGACCGGGTTTCATTGGACACGAAAAAGAAAATACACCTGACAAGTTTTTACATAATGCACACAATTCTTTAAAAACGGTGCATGTTGTTTTAATGGATTAGCTTTCTGAATTACCTAGCGAAATAGGTGACACGAACTCACCCCTTATTCACTTACATAATGAAAATCAATGAAATTGAACTCACTTAGCTTGTTTTGATTGATATGAGTAAGCACCAACTCATCAATTGGGTACATAATATGCTGGCCATCCTTTCAACTCCATCACTTTTATTATGGCAAAACAGCATTTACATGTGTAAAGTAAAAGTTGGTACGCTTTAGAGAAATGCTACATCTTGGATGTCCTGGGTATGTTGTAGAGACTCAGCTGTGTCCACTGTCGATGATATAGTCACCAAACATCCTGACATACCTAACCACGAACGTGTCAACAATGATATAAAGGTATAATTTATAAATATCCGCTGTGACAATAAATACAACATATAACATAAATATATTTTACAATACCACTGATGATTTGTCTGCAGGCAGAATAAGTCTACGTTCGCAGACGCAGTTTCATACTTAATGAAACTGCATTGTAGACTGGATGTGTACTATGTACATGTATTATGAAATTGTTTTATCATTATGATGATTAAAATAATTTGTGCTAAGATGTCATTTTAATGAATTTTATTGTTGTTGCCATATCATGAATATGTAAAATATTCTCTAATCTGGTATTTTCTACGGATATCACTTAGTTGTACTTTATTTTGGTTTCAACTTGGGAATTTAGTGTTACCTGCATGCCTATCATCACAGATTATGTCCATTGTTCTTCAAGTGCGGCCAACCTAAAAACCCCTGAGTGCCGCCCTTATTGTTGTTACAAACATCACAAATGTTTACTTCACGGTACTAAACCTCTTCAGTATACGTTAGTAACTCTACAAACATAAACACTATCTTTTGACGGGCCCTTTTGACAAAAACGTCGTGCAAGATAAAAGTAATCAATCAATCAGCGTGTTATCGGTTAATCCTTTCATCTGTGTTTGTTTTTTTACCTCAGCTGATAATTCCTTTTGCTGCACCTCCATGCATATATTACATAACATGTAGTCCCTAGCCTGGGTCCGTCACGGTCGAGGTAGCAGGTTCTGCCCACCTGGCAGTCAGACCACGTACTAAAATTGTTGTCCCGAACCGGAAGCGCTTGACTTGGAATGAATGAGGCCCCGCAAGATGTGACGGACATTGTAAAAACAAACAATTTACATAAACACATATTGCAGTTATCAGTGTTTCTAAACTTGTGAAGGGTAAGCAGACTATTGGCAGGTTTACAATAGAAATGAAAAAAAACCCTAATTGAGTACCCATAAGTCTATAGTATTATTAGGTCACTATCGAAGCTATAACCTATTCGTGGTGACATTTTCTTCAGGATTTTTGATTCAAAAGTGTTACAAATCCTACTTTATGGGGCTGAAGTCTGGGGCTTGGATTGTGATATTAGTTCACCAATCGAGAAAGTTCAAACTCTGGCTTGTAAATATCTGCTTTGTAAATATCAACCCCTAATCACATGGTTCGTGGTGAGTGTGGCAGATACCCTGTCTATGTTTATGCTTACAAACGTTGTATTAAATATTGGTATAACTTGTTGAATATGCCAGTATCTCGTCTGCCCAGAAAGTGCTACAACTTATTATTGTTAGATGCTAGCCATGGCAAAACAAATTGGGTATCAAAGCTTAAGTTATTACTTTATAATATGGGATTTGGATATATATGGGAAAGACAGTTTATTAGTAGCTTAAATTCCTTCCTGTCTGAATTTATGATCAGGGCTCAGCATATATCCCATCAAGAATGGCATAACTCGTTATCATCAAGTTCTAAAACTTATTCATATTTTCTTTTCAAGTGTAATCTATCTATGGAACCATATCTAAGTGTTATTAACGTTAGTAAATTTCGCATTGCACTCACACAGTTTCGCTGTGGTTCCCATCAATTAAATATTGAGACAGGTAGATACACAAATAAGCCCAGGCATCACAGGTTATGTAACATGTGCGACAATGGATATATAGAAAACCAGTATCATTTCCTTTTAGTGTGTACTGCATAACGTTCTTTGGGCACACTATATATTCCTGCCAAGTTTTACACATACCCTTCCTTGTCAACTATAATATATTAATGACCTCCAACAATACCTTTGTCATCAGAAATATAGCAATGTTTGTTTACTATGCTGTAAGGCACCGCCAATCATATATGGCTGCAAATATTTAATATTTGTATTATGGGCCGATGGCCTACATACACTCTGCGAATAAGAATTGAAATGCCGCCATCTTTGTTCAAACGTACCCGCGCGAGATTGGAAAAAACGTCGTTGTTGTTTTGAAGTAAGTGTATGAGAGTAAGGTGGTAGAAATAGCGGTCAGTTTGCGGTAAACGTTTTCGGTAGGAACCTTTATCTTACAGTAACGGTGCGCTCGCATTTCGATTTCTCCCATGGTTATTAATGTGGACATTGCATTTTGGTGTGAAATCTGTTAAAAAAACAACATTATTGGTGATACCAGGTGAACATTCCGTTAAAATATAACCATAAGCCAAGCATACCTTTGTGTTCCTGTACGTTGAGTCTGATATTTATATAACTTGATTTTCTGCGGCAGCTCATTTTGTTGCTGGGCACAACCAACACGATAACCAAATAATTATTGTTCAGTCATTTTTCTGCGTGTAATTTTGTCTCAGTATTATTCTTTTCTTGTCGGACTATTTCAATTATGTATCCAGCTATATTGGATCCGTACGTGTACTGGAGCGGCGTTTATATAAGACACTTGGCTTGTTCGCCTTTCCAGGTTATTGACGGAACCAAAATATATTTTAAGAAATGGTTATATCCAGCAAGGCAACAAATATAGATGAAACAAGTAGTTCATGATATTTCGGTGGAAAATATTACCAATCGATATATGTTCATGATCCAAATGTGTGTCTCTTTTTTGTTTTAGGCTATTGTGAGAAGAATCATGGAAAAGTTCGTGGAGTCCCTTGAAAATCCATTAATAGTTACCTATTTAAGGTAAAATAACTTACCCCAAGTTTTATTATTGCTCGACATCATAATCTATGTTGGGTTTTATAACATTAGAGACGTCATTAATGGAAACTAAAATTAAAATTGCCATCGACTCGTTTCTTGTTCACAATTGGGTAAATCCAGCATCAAATTATTTCATTGTCAGTTATCTAGTACTAGTAGTAGAATTGACATAGCATACCATTATGTAGTGCATAATTGCTGCATAATCATGTCGATCTTGGTTTGATACATGATGAATATGATAATAATCAAACTAATGACTGTTTGTCGGATTGTAATAATCTATTATTGGACGAATGAAAATTAACTCATTTGCTTTTCTTAATAGAAACCTTTTGGATAATCTGATTTAAACAATATTTATTCATTATTAAATGAACGGATTGGTAAACAGGCTATAAGCCTATAAAAATACCTCTCCGAATACAATGCGATGGGAAACATTTTATATACATTCATCAGTACAACACACCATTAGAGGAGTAAAAGACTTAATGAAAAAGACAGTAGTATAATTAATCAATTAGGTAAAAACTCGTTTTGTTAAGGTAAAATAGTCATGTACAGATTTTACAATATTTTCATTGATTTCGTCAGAATATGAGTAACTTCCACATAGTACAGATTGAATATTAAAACCATTTATGTAATAGAAACACTTCGATCGAATTGTATTAAAATTTGGACAGATAAATAGAAAATGAATGGCATCTTCATAATGATGGCCACAAGTGGAAGTAGACGTATTTTGAAGAAAACGGTCAAATTTATGCACAAGAAAAAAAATGGTGATTTCCAAAAATTTCCAATTTGGAAATATCATATTTCCAAAAATTTCCAAAATTGGAAAGATGATATTTCCAAGGCTTGGAAATTTTTGGAAATTTAGGAAGGATTTTACCACTACTTCTTTCAGTTTCTCCTTTTCCCAAGGATCCCCGTGAGTGTATAGACTGTGTATTCGTCCTCCTAGGAGTGTATTCGTCCTCCTATGCGAGCAACTATAACCAGGGAGACTATAAGACGTTGTAGATTATTCCTGGCATAACTTCTCTCGTCTGCATCCTTGTTGTTCTAGATGTCAAAAATTGACATTAACTGTCATCTTTGCCCTGATATGGTTAGCATTTTCCAAAATACAGTTTTAAGTGTATGGTTTACTTATTATCCACAAAAGCGCAAATAGTTTTTGACCTGTCACGGTTTGCATAAACACAAATTACATAGACCTACGTTACATCATTGATTAAATAAAAGTTTACCGGACCCACTGACTGACTGGCCAGGGTTTATTACATGTCATAAAAGTGAACCCTTGCCAGGGAATAATAGGCTTATTGTAGTAGAATACATTCTTTAATGGTACCCTCTAATTAACACCTGACACAAGGGATGGACCGTTTGGGTGGTTTATCATTGCGAAATCAACAGTCAACAGACCATGAAATGTTGTTTTAAGACTGTAGGCGAATAGAGAGCAACCCGTTTGGGTTTGTGGTCAGAGACGGTGTTATGCAGTTGGTGTATTCACGAAATATCATGAACTTAATAATAGATAATTGGTTATATTGTCCACACACAGGCGGACTGGTGCAAAAAGAACCCAAATGAATTCCTTCTTAAAAACCTCATAGTGTAACTAATCAATTTGGTCATATACAATAAAAGGTGACTAAATGTTTAATTTTAGATAACGTTAAATAATTTCTAGAGAAATCACTACACAAGTTCATATCACAGGTGATTCCAGAGACAAATAGTTTATCAGATTCTAGTTTATGAAAAGCATTAAATTCCAAACAAACCAATCTGTTCTCTAATGCTCAGGAATTATTACCACTTACATACCATAGTTTGAGATGTCGACTCAGGAAGCCGACCTTTCGATTCTTATAAGGCTCAGGACATTGACAAGGGGTGCGCTTTAAAGTTTGGGTGTTATTTTAGCACACATGGCTAATCTCATGTGACGTGTTATTACAAGCTGGTGGTTGATGGAAGTAGACACATCGCACTGAAGCCGACCGTGTAAAACATGATCAAAACAATCATATGGTAAACACATTTAAAGGGCACTGATCAGAGCAATTTCCGCGCACTGGTTGTTGCCTTTGTTATTGCTTTTCTCCCTGAGCACCCGGATGATATCCCAGTATTTTCGATTGGTTCGTGACCTTTGCTGCGCAACCCGCATGCGCAATTGATCGTATAGGTGTAGATTGATCAACAAAAATAAAATCTTTTTACTCGATAATATTTCCATCATTTTGATTATAACAAATGAAAACAGTTTGAAGTTTAATCATCTGCCAGTGGTAAAAAATGTCAGGATTGAAAAATAACAGAAGTCAATGTATGTGTCAGGGTAGAGACTGCGATCTGGTAGAATCTCGATCCTACCAGTAGAGATTACGATCGGAGTCTCTACTGGTTGAATCGGAGATTCTACCAGTACATTTCCAATTCAACTGGTAGAAACTCCGATCCTACAAGTAGAGGCTGCAATCGTCTTCAACTGGTAGAAACTCCGAGTGATCTGTGGGTAAACAACAAAGACACTTTTTCTGAACAGTACTATACATTTTATTCCAGATATAACACTAGACTGTTTCCGCTTCTACAGATATATTAAGGACTCAAAAATACAAATGTGACTCTGAGAGATCATATTACAATATACATATCTTACAAAACTGATTACAAGCAAGATCAATTGCATAATCAGTGTTTTTCCCTAGGCATAAAAATTTAGAAGTCATCATGAGAGGGAGTCATGGACATGTTTTTGGGAGTCAACTTCTTTCATCAAGAGATCAACTGTTATCAGGGTTCGAAATACCCCATATATTAGTGTGCCATGGCACGGTCATTATTGAAATGGCACGGCTAAAAAATGTCCTCGGTGCCCTTTTGACACGCCTGATTTTTCAGAGACATAACTCACATTTAGTCATACACATATACACTGACAATTTTTATAGCCCTCAGAAGAAAACCAATCAAGATTAGCAACTGTGGTGAGGAAAATAGAATATTATTTGTCCCTCCGTTGTCTTTGAAGCTATGTTGCTGCAACTGGTACAAACAACTTGGTCGAAATCGGACGGTTGGTTTCAGAGTTAGGGTGTTTGAAACGTATTTGGGGCTTTTAAATCGTCGGAGATTCTACCAGTAGAAACTCCGATCGCCAGGTTATTCCATATAATCGTAGTCTCTACCAGTAGAGACTACGATTGCAATCTCTACTAGTAGGATCGAAGATTCTACCAATAGAACTCCGATGGCAGGGTAGGTACTGGTAGAGACTCCGATCGCAATCTCTACTGGTAGAATTCTCTCCGATTCTACCAGATCGCAATCTCTACCCTGACATATGTCTATATATTTTGTCTTATAATCCTAATTATTATATTGCCATATTTGTATGCATTTTGAAACTTAATAAAAAGCATACGATTATACTTATAGCGTATTTATAACATGACTGTAATATCTAGACATTTTATAGAATGCCAACATGAATCATATTTCACACACACCCTAGGTATGACCAGGATACTCTACAACAGGGATAGGTCACTCGCTTGCTTTCTTTACCATTTTGTACTAATTAACGTGTGCCTCGTCATGCTCCAACGCACACAGTGACTTGGTTCGGTCCCAAGCACAACTTCGGCTGCGTTTAACAGTACTTCAGCCAGTGTATTGTATAGGTCGGAATTTTACAATGAATGAATGAATGAATTAAGAGCAAGAATTTTATGTGAATGAATAGAAAGAAAAATTAAGAAAAAGAACATATGTGAATGAATGAAAGAATAATAATAATAATAATAATACACAAGATTTGTATAGCGCCTTATTTAGTTTTTTTTAAAAAACACTCTAAGGGCTTAACATATAAAATACTGTATGGTGATATACAGGTGGTATACAAGTGATGCTAAAAGATGAAACATCTAACACATGGTAAAAACACATACAAGGAGGCACATTCTACACATTGATGAAAAACCAGTGATACATTATATGGAATAAGCAGCTTAAATGAGAAAAATGATACACCACGGCCATCCCTCCCCAAACATGTTAAAGAACGCAAAACTATCGGTAGAACACATGTTAACATCAGCTGTCCTTTTTAAAAAAAAATTACTTTGAGACATTTTTTACATTAGTAACTAATTCAGATATCTTATTGCATGTGTGGAATGACATGGGCATTGACAGAATGTTAACTGACACTGTCACAGACCCCTCAAGAACAGAAAGTTTAGAACTATCACAAAGCCTTGCAAACACCTTTCCAGTTTTGTCAAATACTAAGATCAACAAGAAAGAAAGAAGTTTTAGAACTATAACACTCAAGCATCACAAGCACCAATGGCGTATCAGAACAGATCGGCGATATGTCATATTTTTCACACACCTCAAATACACACTAACAAAAAAAAAAAATTAAAACTATCACTATTACTTGCAAAAAACTTTCACCTGATGGTATATTCCCCTCATAAAAATTAAAGGTGTATGTGAAAGATGTTTTAGAACAATAACTAGAAACACTCAAACAACGCCCTGTAGTATTTCAATGGCAGATCGGCGATATGTCATATTTTTCACACACCTCAAATACACACTAACATTTTTTTTTAAATTATAAAACTATTACTATTACTTGCAAACACCTTTCACCTGATGGTATATTCCCCTCATAAAAATTGAAGGTGTATGTGAAAGATGTTTTTGAACACTAACTAGAAACACTCAAACAACGCCCTGTAGTATTTCAATGGCAGATCGGCGATATGTCATATTTTTCACACACCTCAAATACACACAACAATTTTTTTAAATTATAAAACTATCACTATTACTTGCAAACACCTTTCACCTGATGGTATATTCCCCTCATAAAAATTGAAGGTGTATGTGAAAGATGTTTTTGAACACTAACTAGAAACACTCAAACAACGCCCTGTAGTATTTCAATGGCAGATCGGCGATATGTCATATTTTTCACACACCTCAAATACACACTAACTTTTTTTTTTAAATTATAAAACTATTACTATTACTTGCAAACACCTTTCACCTGATGGTATATTCCCCTCATAAAAATTGAAGGTGTATGTGAAGATGTTTTGAACACTAACTAGAAACACTCAAACAACGCCCTGTAGTATTTCAATGGCAGATCGGCGATATGTCATATTTTTCACACACCTCAAATACACACTAACAATTTTTTTTAAATTATAAAACTATCACTATTACTTGCAAACACCTTTCACCTGATGGTATATTCCCCTCATAAAAATTGAAGGTGTATGTGAAAGATGTTTTTGAACACTAACTAGAAACACTCAAACAACGCCCTGTAGTATTTCAATGGCAGATCGGCGATATGTCATATTTTTCACACACCTCAAATACACCCTAACAAATTTTTTTTAGTTATAAAAATATCACTATTACTTGCAAACACCTTTTAACTAAAGGTATATTTCCCTTCTAAAAATTAAACGAATATGTGAAAGAAGTTTTTAGCGATATAATTTAGTCTTTCTTCGCTGTGTACTGAGAATTGAAGCCAGTGAGCTACAACATGCCCACTTGAAACTTTACTACAAAGCTACTGTACTTATACTGACACTAATAACAAGTATTTGACTTAAAATGAAGTGACAGAATAGGTAACTTATCTTCTACATGTAGGTTTTCAGTTGTCACAACACTCAGCGTATGTAATCAGCTGTTGAAAATAAACCGGGCTCAATCTTAAAACTACGCTGCCGCCATATTTGGCTGCACTGGTCACGTGACGAGCCGAGGCATAGCTTAGGAGCTTTCCGAGGGGGTGACCACTCCCCTTATAGAGTCTCCCTGGTGTTCGTATTAGTGTTGAAGAATTTTACTTGTTCTGTACTCTCTCCCAGGTGATTGCATTAACATAACCACCCTTAATTGGTGCAGCTAGTTATCCCATGTTTGAGAGCGAAACTTCGCGAATCAGTGACCAAGACGCTGGCCAAAAATGGGACACTACTCCCACATAAAGGAACAATATGCCATTGATCTGCAGCTGACAAAGAATCCTGTTCCATGTCAAGTGTCTTTTAACAGGCTAATCACCCGAAAAGGGATACATCGATTCAGTTTTTCACATTGGTGTATAATCTGATTGGTCAACTAATTGCATGATGTCCGCCATTCTTTAAAAAGGTAATTTAATTAGCCAATAATGAGCATTTATTCACTTGTGTTTTTCTTGGCTCTTGATCATCTCTCCCCACCCTCCCTCACCCACCCGTACCATTGTCTTGTTAATTAACATGGTCTGGTGATCCTCTTACGCCTTAAATAAACAACTTGCCCGACTGGCAAAAGAGGAACACCCCCATCAACTTCACTGGCGGTTAATACATTGAAGGAAAAGATGCTGTTTTACACAGGTACAGGGTACAGGACAGGGTGTAACGAGTATAGATTAGTAAATCTACATACATAAACACTACCTTTTGACAAATCCGCTGTGCAAAGAAAAAGTAATTAATCAATCAGCGTGTTATCGGTTAACTTTGATCAATGTTTGTTTTGTATCTCAGCTGATAATTCGTCTTGCTGCAGTTCCATGAGCATATTGTATAACATGTAATACATTTGTCACATCAGACCTTAATTCATAATGCTGAGTAGATGTATTTACCCAGACACAAGAAATGCGAAATGGGAACCTTTGGCGGGTAACCTGATTGGTATTACCATCATACCTGTTATAAATTCATTAACTGACCAAAATGAATGATGACAAATAACATGTGTATAAGTTTATACCACCAAAACACTCAGCTGGTTACAGCAAAGGGGTAGTAATCGCTGAATTGCATGCAAATGTTATTGCCTGAAAAAGTTATGGGCCGACACTGTTTTGGAGGATACGAACGGAACTTCATTGTTGCATAAGAAATACATATAAGCATTGATGTGCACTTGAAGTTAAAATTGTATATACTTGAGTACATTTTCATTTGTCATAAATACAATATGTAATAGACATCATATGTTTACATGGCATGATTAAATATCGAGGGTAAAAAACACAGAAATAAGATCAAATTGGAAAAATGGATCAGTCACTATAGCATCTATGCAATAAAATATCCGAAAAGCATATACACTGCTGGTATACTTTATTGCAATCAGACAAAGGAACTACTGGGGTATTCTCAAATACATGTAACAGCATCTGATGAGCATCCACCCTTTCCTAATGTTGCTGTTTGGGTTGGAAGAAATTTTGTCAAGGTGGCCAGAAGCTGAGTCCTGTGTCCGTCACGGTTGGAGCAGGATACGACAAGCGTGCAGTTTGGTTTGGTAATTAGACTGTTGGCGAGAAACATTAATCGCTCTGGATCAGTTCCTCTTATTACATGGGGATATATAATGCATGAAATGAGAGCAGTGAAAAAAAGTACATTCGATTTCGAAATGGCTAATGCACAACTTGAACATAAGTTTATTCCTACACTCGTTGATTCTGCAATATGCCGAAGGCCAAAGACAACCCACGAAGAAGAAATACTGATACCTGGAACGTCATCTTCAAGAACTGAGACACCAGTTTCAAAATGGAATGTTAACTGTTCGACAGTTTGCTGATTCAGCGTCTCTTCTTTTACATCTTTAATATAATTATAATGTACTTATAAATGTGTATGTATATTTATAATTATGTAATAGTTTTGAAGACATTTCAGCAATGTGATGTAATATAGCTATTTATAATTCCTGTAAGATGTAGCATATTTGTAACATGATTAAATAAAATCTGTCCATATAGTCTCCGTTAACACTCGTGGCTTACGCCTTCTATGTTTTTATGTGTTTTATATTTCAATGCTTCTTTATATGCTGAGACTGAAATGAAACACTATCTTTATCACATATATTTGGCTCGTTTTCTCATTAGGTGTATGCCTCTATTCGCATAATCGGAATATCCTCTTCTATCAACACGTAGGGCCTATCATTGTCTCTATAATCCAATGTTAATTTGCTAACGGACGGGACATCAACATTTCTCTTAACTCATCTGTTTGGACCAAAGGTCGATAGAGGAGTTTCCGTATATATTCTCACGCTGTTATCAAGATAACAGATTACTACAACCAGATTGAACAGAAAGTATATATGCATAGTGCATCAGCAGCAAATTAACAGGTAATTCGGCAACTAGCACGTCGTTAAAGTCTAACGGGAGAGTAAGATCAACAAATCTAAATCCACTCTTTGTCCAAGTGATGGAATCAATCAACATCTCAATCAGCTTGTCTGTCCTGAACGTTGTACATCGGAATGCCGCTCTATGCAATAAACATGGAGATGTTATCACATAAGTGGTATGTTTTCGTTGTGTATCCCCATACTGTTTACTGCAGTATAAGTGAAATCTGCTTCCACTTTGCGAATGTCCAATCTTTTGAAGTTGATTTAAGTTCTGCTTAAGTAAACTGCTACTCCAACAGATTCATCTCAGATTAAAACATCTCATCCCAAAGTCGTGTTTTCTATTTCAGGTTCTAAGAAATACTGAATTTTTACATATTAGATATAAATCTATCGGTACCAGTTTGACGTGTCCCAGATGCTGTGAGTTAACTAACATAGTGATATATATTTTTGACCATTACATGTGCCATTCACACGTTATGTATGCGCACTTCCCAATGTTCTCTGATCCATTTCATCATACAGCATTTATTTCATTCAAATGTTTTGAAGCCTATATGAAAGGCTATGAAAAATAAGCCCTGTTCCAGTTCCTTTTGAAGAGTGAAATTATTTTTGTTCTTGGAGTGTTCTAACCAATATAGTCATTATGGTTACAATCGGCCTGATTTTAATTAATACCTATCAAGTTAGATGTTATTACACGCGTGCATGAACACACAATAACCTACACAAAACATCCGTAATTTGTGAATTCTGTTCGGACGATAAAGAAATATCTAATTTGATAAAGAATCACTCTATAAATTATCTTCCCTTACTCTGAGAGAGAAGCATGACATTATTCGTTCATTTTTTAATAATTTTATCTGCATAAAAGCATTGGTATTATCAAAATGCGAAACAAACTTCCATTATACTACCATTTCTACAAACATTGGTGATATTAACCATGGAATAATGTTAAGTTTAGTCTGTTTCAATGTTATAATATGTGAGGTTCCTCATTCACATACATACAAACTGACAGCATAACACAAAAATATGCAACCAACCCAATGTAATATAATACAATTTTCACTGGCCTGTGCATACCACACTGTTGACGTAATCTCCTCTCAGGTGTGTTAGAGCGATAATCACATCGCGACATGATTAATAAACCTACAGATCAGCAGATTTTAATAACTTACCTTTTAATAAGAAAACAAGATTTATGGATGTCCACCCTCTTTATTATGAATAACACGAAGTTTCGGAGTGTATGCTTGCTCCTTCATCAGGTGTAGAAAATCAGATCACAGTAATGCATTACCACTTCTTATATGCCCATCAAAGATTTGAACTTACTCCCAGAGGCTTCTTTAAGAGGCATAAAAACGTGTTAATTAAGTAGGCCTTGTTAATTGGTGACTCTTAACTGCCTTTGACTCACTCATCAATCAACAAGGGATTAGGGTCCTGGGGCGTGCAAAGAACAATAACTTACCATCACCCACCAGTTACGA